>NC_142656.1:15356328-15659687 GCF_055504915.1 Nelumbo nucifera | reverse complement strand
CAACCAAATTTATATGCATCATGCTTGGATAGCAATCAGCATCGTTTCGGGTGATCTGGTTTGGGTTTAGGTCGCTACTGAGCGTGTCCATGTTTCATTGGACGGTCGCAAGGATTTACTGCGATGATGGTCGCAGCTGATGCGAGCTCAGCGGTAAATATCCGAACAATCAAATCAGAAACAATTAAGGCCATGACAACATTAACATTATTAATAGAAGAAGCGTTTTGATGCTCCTCAGACTGATGACCTCGAAGTGCAGAGGTCATTCACGGTCACGGATTAGAAACTTCAACTCAGAGTCGTTCCAAATCTTCTTCTTTTTCTTCTTCTTCTTCTTCTTCTTCTTCTTCGTTAGAATAATAAAAATAAAACCAGACAAGGTTGCAGGTATTTCCATTCGATCCAGCTATCAGACCAAAAGAGGAGAATTAAAGAAGAAAATAAAATGTCTGATAAAAAAGGCAAGCATGCAAATGGAAGAAACAAACCAGATAAAACCAAAGTGAGAAGAAAAATATCTTGAGATAAGTTATACATGGCAGAAGTAGACTAAACTTAGAAAATGTCGAGAGTAGGAAAAAGGCGAAACAGGACAAAGAAACAAACATGCAACCCAATTCTCATAAGCTCCTGGTTTAATACATTTTTCTTTTAGGGAAAAAGCAGTAGACCCACCAAATTTTGAATCAGTCCACAATAAGATTTTGAAATAGAAAAAGAAAAATCAAATTTTACACAGAACCCACAGTTCTCAGCAGTGGGGGAGGGGGACCCAAGTGACTAAAATAGAGAGGAGTGTGTGTCTGTGATGATGCAAGAAAGGAAGAGCCAGAGAGCAATACCAGCGACAACGGAGATGTCCATGTCTCTGTAACGATCAACAAATATGTCAACAGTATCCTTGAATGCCTTGTGATCGAGTAACAGCGTCGTTATATCTTGAAACATGATTCCTGAAACACAAAGCCACGATAAAAGAAAAAAAAAAAGAAAAAAAGATCAGAAGAGAGAGAACACTCAAAAACAGAGCTGTTCGATTAAAGCTCCACGAAGTAACAATAGAACAAGGAAGTACAACAAAAGCCAGCTAAAGACCTGGTTTGGGGAAGTGAGGAACGACTCGAATCGCTTCAGAGATAGCCTGCAGCCTTGGGTCTCCCCGTAGTCCGTTCTCGCCTGCAAACATCTCCCCTCTCCGTCTCTCTGTCTCTCTCCTCTGTGTGTCTGTGTATCTCTCACTCGTGCCTTTACAGGTTTTCCCTCCAAACTCTCTCTATCGTCTCAACTCTCAAATCTATCTCAATGAGAGACGAAGAAGTCGAGTAATTGGGTACTTTAAAAAACAATACTTTTGTTGGGGAAGGCACTGCTGCAGAAGATCTGAGTGCTCAGTGTCTATAAATCCTTTTTCTTATTATTGATTTTCCAGAATGAGAATATATCACGTCTATCAACGTCTGAGTTATATTGTTATGATTGACATCTCAGAGAAATCATCAATAGATCTCTCCCGATCTGGACCGTTTAAAGACACAAGAGAACCGTCTGATCGCCATATTTACTGCAGTTTCCTGCATCTCAAGGGGCCCACATTCTTGATATGCATCAGATGTGCTGTAAATCTGTAGCCTGCTGAAGTGTATGATACTGGTGCGGAGTATCAGAAGCTGCATGATGCATCGGTGTTATGACATATTTGGTCTTTTCAGAAAAACGAGGTAAGGGTATTTCAGACATTTGACCGATTACGGCTGTTGGATGACAGAGAAAATCAAGTGGCAGAAGATCCGGGATTTTGGTGGGACCCATCATCCCCTTCCGCTGAAGACCTGCTGACGTGGCATTGAGTAATCCATATACTTTTATTGCCTCGTCAAATTATGCAGTGGCTTGCAGATAGTAAGTTGTACACGTGGTCTGCATCCAAAGAAAGAGCCGGCAGACTGTTCCGGGCGATCCTGATCGATCTTCACGACTGTGGATCCCAATCGGACAGTCAGAGGATTCGATCAGACATGTCGCCGAGCATTAATGTCGGCCACTGGATCTAGATACCACCCACCGGATGCAGCATAATCCTCTAGTACACTATCACTGTGTTTACTTCATGGGTGGTAGTAAGTAGGCTCAAGCCTGGCACAACTTGCCAAGCCATTATAAATCCATTGGAATTGGTTAAAGGGGGCCCACCAAAGATTTAGATCTTTTTTCTTTTGAAATTTGGGGTTGGTGCATTAACGTAACAAACATTCCTAGGTGTGGTGTGGGTCCCGTTGGCCGGACCACATGTGCGGTGTTGATCTCTTTCTTGATGGAATGTGCGGTGTTGATAGAGGCACCATAAATGATGGATTGTGAGGTGGGTACCACATTAATACTGGGCTGATAAAAATACATAGAGCACAGAGAGAGAGAGAGAGTAGCACATTGATTGAGACGGCTCATCAGTGGCCCACCTATAAAAGAACCCATAATTTTTCCAGGTCACGCTAATAGGATAATTACAGTCACGTTGCTTTCGAATTTATTGACTGCACATATACAAAAAAAAAAAATTGTAGATCAAACGGTCATGATTTTTCAATTTGATGGTCTTTGACGTGATATATTTGACCATATTCTCCGAATTATGCTCAATAATGAAATCCCTATACTTGGCCTTTGCTTGTATGACAGAGCATCCAAAGACGCTGAGGCTTCAAAACTAAAGCCCAATTTCATAGGGGGCAACCACCTAAAACCCTAAGTGTCTGTTTGGTAAGGCTATTTATATCACGAATTTGATTCATACAAAAGTTTATAACCAATCATCATCATAATCATGTGGGCCTTACCCCAACCATATGGGTCATCTTTAAAAAAACTGTATGAGGTCCACTACATGAATCTTATATCATTATTTTGTTTTGATTAGTGTCGTATCCATCACTAAAATATGAATTCTTAAATTAGTTCTTATTAATTCTACCCGTATTCTTTTTGGCCTACCCATAAATTCTTCTAGTAAAACAGACTTGGTAGATGTTTTTTCATGCACGTAATAAAACCATCTCATCTACTTTTTTTGATTCTATCACCTACTGCAATTACTTTTAAATTCTTTAGGTTGTGTTTGGAAACGATGCAAACGAAGTGTAAACCCCAGTTAAGGGTAAATTTACACTCTGGTTTACTTTTGTTTGTATTTGACAACATTACATTTATGCATTAAAAAATGACTAACCAATGCATATTTACATTAATAATAAAATGTAAAAGTACATCAATAAAAAATAAGTAAATTTACATTCAAGTGAGTTTTTGATTTTAAAAAAAAAACATATGCTTTATTGGAATTCATGTTTGCATCCATTACAGCTAAAAATTTGTTTGGTAATAAAGTATATTTGTCAATGCAAAACTAACTCAAATTTACAATTTATATGAACAATTTTATACTTTACATATTTGCATTCACACTTATCTGCATCATTTCCAAACGCAGACTTAGGATCACTTTATTTATGGCTCTCTCTCTTTTCTAACTTTTACCATTCATCCAAAAAAAAAATTTTACGAGCTTTGCTTAGAAAAAAAAAATATATAAATTTGAAGAGCCAAGTTTGACCATTGCATGACTATCCCAATAATCCTCTTTCGTTATCTAAAAAAATAAAGAAAATTTAAAATAATAAAAGAACACTTTTAACTTGTACATATAAAATAATAAAATATTGAATTTATTAACGTTATATAATTGTTTGCATTATCCATGAAAATGCAAGTATATAATATGTATATTATACTATTTAGTCAGACACGGATCTTAATCATATTGAGTGTAGCCAAGATTTGAATACGATCCAATTATATAGATCAGTGATTTGAACAAAAAAAAAAAAAATCGAATCATGTGTCATTATATTGGGTCTCGAACTTCCAAGGTTCATTGACAGTCCTACTTGTAAGAAGATGTGTGTGTGGGGTTGTGTGTGTATATGCATATTATATATGTGTGTGCATAAAGATTCAAAATATTGATACGTGTTGACTCGTATCAATTGATATGTATCGTATTAGAGCCTTTTCGATACACCTCTACAAGAGGTGTTTTGGATCAACAGGTGATTCAGTGAATAAACCGGCCCTTTTAAATAAGATTCAAAAAAAAAAAAAAAAAGAATACCGATACAGGCTGATACACCCTACAGGCATATCGCCCCATATCTATACTTTGAAGTTTGAACCTTGTGTGCATGCAGCAGTCAGACGTTTCCCATGCATCGATGCGCTTTGCTATTGTATTTATATAGTTTAATGCATGTGTGAATGAAGAATAATGGATATTGTTAATGGTTATTCTCTGTTTTATTATGTTTTCCTGTTAATAGTAGTTTAATGTTACACAAGTACACATTAGCAATAATCAATTACTATTTTCTCTAAACAAAGATCTAACTATCACATCCAGCAACACAATATTGTACCAGGAAAAAGAACACGATAGGCATTGTTTTTGCTACTGTTTAGTTGCAAATTGACAAATTATAACTCCATTCCTCCAAACTGGGACTAAAGACAACAGTATAACTGAAATTATAACGGAAAATACTGTTTCAACGGAGGTTAAATTAAAAGATGTAAAAAAAAAAAAAGGTGTTAGGGAGGGCACAAGGTCACTTCAAATACTGGACCCGGGTTAGATGGAAGGAAGAAGGCAGCTGGGGTCACCGGCAGGTGATAGAATTCAAAGTTAAAGCCACATAAATTCGACAAGTCGGGTGGGTGGGGCAGAGACACCAGATTTCGAACCCGAGATAAAACAAGAGGATGGAATGACTGGTACGCAAAGCCATTTAAAGTGGGCTGTTCCCTGTGCCACAGCCCCTCTTTGCTTTTCCCAACAGCACCAAAGGATCGGTGTTGATTCGATTGTCGGGTGTCGTGGCACTCGCCGATGGAACTGAACCCACCGAATCTAAGTGTTTTCTCAAAAAATAGATTTGTGAGAAAACGATATCGATCCCAAACACATGCTAGATTGGTCTTTTTTTTTTTTTTTTCCTTTCCATATCAATGAGAAAATCTTTGCTTTGATACCGGGAATGGATGGTATTGGAATAGCTTTGACCAATTGATTAGCTCTAAATTTTTTTCGGTATCATATCTTTTTTTTTTTTTTGTATTAGCCAAACCCTAATATAAATATTTAGCCAGAATATAATTAGGGATTCTGATTTTCTTGCAATTTTTGTTATATTTTTTATGTATAAAAGGGGGAATTTTATAGATAATATATAAAGGCTACCTTTTAGGGTGATTCTCTAACAAGTTTTTTCTTTTCCTTCTTTTCCATGTTGTGGAAGTCAAAAGCGAATAAAAAAATGTTTTGGTAAAATAGTTTAAGGGAGTATTTCTCCGACAGGCTTTTGTGATTTTTTTCACATTATGGACCCAACCCATTGGAGAGATGATTTCTATAATTCTATTATCCCAAATGTTGAAAAAACCAACCATGCACCTCTAGTGTACTAATAATATGGATATGATATGCACAATAATGGCATGGTCCACGGCCCGTGCCAGTCCTAGTATGACCATGCGGACTGTGTTGGAGTTGGGGTTTTAGGTCTACAGGCTGGGTTGATACGACACGATCCATATATGTTATTGATATATATTGATATATATTTATATATATAATATTATATAATTATAATTTTATATTAATATATAACATATAATATATTAATAAAATAAATATTTTTTAATTTTATTATACTAATTTATTTAATTATATCATGTATAAGCAATTATATACATCAAAATTCATATAAATTAAAATTTTAAGTTTTTTATCAATTTTTTAAATAAATAGCATTGGCCCGATGCACGATTCGACTTGGCCCAAGGTTCGGCCTATGGGATGACACAGGCCCACACGGGCTTGGGCCATGGGCCATGCTGGGCCGACCCCCCAAGTTATCCTAGGGGAGGGCAACACGGCCTGCGGGCCACCCGTGTCATGCCAGCTCGGCACGGCCCGTTTTACACCTCTATATCAATATATAATCCTTACCAATAGGTTTTTCTATGCTTTATACGTTGCAGAAGTTAAAATCGGTCTAAAAACATTGTTGAAATAGCTATAGATGTTTTTTTTTTCATCAAAAAGCCCATTTTAAAAGCAAAATAAAGACTCCATCTAACTTTTATGTTTGCAAGAAGGCATTTTAAATAAATAAATAAATAAATAAAAGACAACAACCATCTAAACATTAGAAAATCACTTAAAAAAGTGGCTTTTTTAGAAGTTCATTTGGGCCAAAAGGCACTCCCAAATGCGGCCTAGCTAAGATAATTTTAGTCAAAAACATTTGTTTTATCAACATATTAGGGGATTTAGTATTTACTTTTTATTTTTATTAATGCTATATCATAAAAAACGGAGTTATATGAACATGCACATGTATGTGCAAGCAAGTAATAATCACATATATCTAGCAAATATTAAATATATATTATTTGGATTTAACTTTTATGACTTACTTCCAAACCAAATAAATTATCCATAATAGATAGACTAAGAATCCAATTAACATGCATTCAATGATATTTGCTGCACGTTGATTTAACATTTCAATCAATTAATATTTTTAGGGTAAAATATAAAAACCTCCCCTATAGTTTCATTTTAATAAATACCTCCTATGAACTTTTGAGAAATTCGATAAAAATCTCTCTTCTGTCACCTTTCCAGATGGAAAACATTAGATTGATGCACCAGTTTTATATACAAAATTACTAAAATAACCCTATTTTAATTTGACAAAAAAGATCTTTTAATGGTCATCTTATAATGTTTTCGTCGAGTTAAAACATTGTTATTTCATAAGTTTTGTATGTAAAATAATTTATAAAATGGTAGAATGTGTATTTAGAAAAAATTAGTGCATCAATCTAACATTTTCGTTTGAAAAGGTGACAGTAGGGAGGTTTTTGTCAAGTTTCTCAAAAGCTCAATGGAGGTATTTGTTAAAATGAAACTATAGGGGATGTTTTTTATAATTATCAGAAACGCCAAGCAAGGCTTTTGTATTTTACCCATATTTTTATGTATGATTCATACCACTTATTTATTGATCCAAGAGGTTCTATACAAGCTTGGGGTAGCATATCCCCATAAATCACCCTTACAAATAGACATTAAAGCACTCAAAAGATTACAAAGATTCAAAGATAAACAATCTAAACTATCCAGAGCCTCTCCATAGACATGCATGTATCTCACCCTTCCATCCAGCAACTCTTTGATCTATAAACAATATTGAATAATATTCCAAAGGTTCCAATGAGCAGAGGTTTGAATTTTTAAACACAAGATAACCAGCTTTGATTTTTCCCTTTATTGATAAAAATCATACCATTTTATTTCACAGTATAGTTGATGCGTCATAAATTTTGGCATGGGTTAATGATAGATATCAAATATTCCGATTAATAATTGGTCCGGTTTTGGGTCTATTCATAGAATCGACTAATAAGTGGTTTTCAAATTGCAAATGGTCCATCCCCCGTCGCAGACCAGACCCGACCAAACCAATTGACAGCTCTACATCGGCTAGGTAGGTGGGGCCTATTCATGCCACTTGGATGGTTTGGATCGTCCAGCATACCCATCACGCGTGGTACTTGCCGCACACTGAGCGTGGACAGTCGGTCGGCCGCTGCTGTTGTCATTTTACGCCACCTCGATCGATCATCCCCCTCTGCGCTACCATACAACTCCAAAGCCTGTGAGCCCACCGAATTGGAATAAGAGCACACGGGGGTCCCACTAAGATTTGCGACCTTGGAATCTGATGTAGCATGCAACAAATCACCGAGAGAAAGCTGGCACATGATGTAATTTTAGGACCGCACGACGCGCAAGAGTTGTACATATCAGGGATGGGTCCCACTGCATCAGCCCCTCATGGGGGGAGGGTTGGTGATCCTGAGGTAATTAAGTTAATGCTTTTTTTTTTTAATGCATGTGGGGCCTACGGTACCGAGAGAAAAAAAATGGATGGACGAAGACATTTCACGCTTCGGCTTTTCGGGAAAAATAGCCCTAAAAAGGACACTTGTCTAATAATTGGTGGGCCCACGGTGAACGTGCAGTATCACTGTTCATACGCACGCCCGCGTACTGATGAACATTATAGCCTGATTATTAGACGTGGATGGGCCCCCCTCGCATATCTAGACTGCCCGTGGTTGGTCGCTTTAATGGAGTTTGTACGGTTCCAACCTGGACGGTTCGCTTTGATTCGTAAATTCAGCGAACGAGATCTCAGCCGTCGATTCGAGGCTACACGAGATCACACCGGATCTTCACTTTTTTTCGTGTGTGGGCGAGCGGCGCAGGCGCAGCAGCCCAAGTCAAAACCCAATAGGCCAATACGCCTTAACCTCCCCACTGTCCCTGGCTCACTGCCCTTTTGGGGGCCCACCGTCCCGGTCGCAGTCGAGGAAAATCAGAGACTTGAGGTGGACCGTGGATCTGATAGTTCATTAACCTTTTCGAGCGTGGGTCCCACCTTATTTCATACACAGTATTTACGCCTAAAGCAACGCCTAATTAAACCTGTGAATGAGGTATTGGGATTGGCCTATTGACTATTGAGTATTGATTGATCTCACAGGGACGCTTCCGCTGGGCTCTGACGTGTTGGCCTCTCACTGGGCGGGGCTAAAGTTTGACACGAATGGCTCCCACCGTGAGAGCGCGCCTTGCGATATTCTCTCTCTCGGTGAGTTGACGGAGTTGTCAATCCTGTCTTTGCTCGCATTAAGAAAGCTTATTTGTCTATTTTCGATAATGGAGGGAGGGGACACGGTGGAGACAAACATGTACAGGACGTCGGCTTGGACATGCATTAAAAGGTTTCTGAGCTGCCGTGTTCATGGTCATCAGGTTATGTTTTGTAATTAGGATTGCTACACGGGCCGTCCAACGTTATCCCGTCTCTGTGTGTGTGATTAGACAATTTTGACCATTCAATGTGGATATTCGAGAATCGAGATCTTCTTTGCCGAATTTGAATGATGGATTTGATGGTTGTTCAGGAATTCCGATGATGGAGTTGGATTAATGGAGCTTCGATGGATCCAAAACAACCGGCCTACAAAAATGGGTTGAAGCTTGAAAGGCTAGGTTGTTTGTTTATCCTAAAGGAAATAATCTCATTAGATGATTTATTTACTTGCTTTTATTGATTTATATATTTTTTTGTTTCATTATAGGATTTGCCTTAATAGTATGTTAAAAATTAGATAAAAAATAATAAAATACTAACATTTTTTTTTTCATTTAGGCCCAAAAAAAGTGTCTTAAATTTCAAAGCATTAAAAGGTTAAGTTATGGGCACCATATTCACATGGTGGATTGATTCGTAAACTCAGTTTGGATTGGCCTTCACCCAAACTCAACCTTGGCCCATTGCAGCCTCTAAAGCACCATAAATTTTGGTGGTGTTTGTAATACTTATTTCGTTAGGTTTTGGAACATGCCATAACAAACATGTGTTCTGGAACAGTTTGAACGTAATATATCATAAATTCTGGAATACATCAAAATCTTGTATTGTAGATCATACCACACATCAGGACATTCAATAAATGTCGATTTAATATATTTTGACAAACATATTAATTTATTAAATCCTACAGTACACAACATTACCAAAGGTGTAGTGAGTTCCAAAACCCACCAATTCAAACATACAATAGTGGAACTCGATACCTTTGGAATAAGTCACAACTTTCGTGGCTACGCTACGTAATCCATCACTTTGAACTTACGAGCAAGCAGATTTGTTTATGGATCGGGCTCGGATTTAGCTTTTGTTAAAATTCTAATAAGTTAAGCCCAAAGTCTAAACCCGAAACAGTGTAAAATTGAGCCCGAAGCCTGGCACGTGAACAAGTCCGCGAGCAAGAGAAAAACTAGGACTTGTTTATTTTTCAAGTTTTTTAATGATGGAGAGGGGGGCCAACCATCAAGAACATAAGTGGAAGTTTTGGGGCATAGGAGAGAATATGGCTCCTATGAGTCCCTCTAGCTCTGCCCCATTTATGAGTGTTTTCAAACCACTGGTCAAACCAGATATCTGCACATTCAGGTCAATTTAAGAACATGGAGCCAGCCAATCAGCTTACTACTTTGTCCAAGCCAGAATTGAAAGAATGTTGGAGTAGAGATAGTTCACAACTTCACATCATTACACTAGTGGTGCGATATATTTCAAAATCAGCGGCAAGACGTGTTTGTTGACACTAGTGATGGTGTCATGGAGACCATTCTCAAAACGGAGTGTGTGAATGATATAATCCAATCAAAGCACATCTTGAAATGTGGGGCATTGAGACCTCACTGCAAGGACGGTAGGGTCGGTAGCCGGCCTCCCCCCTCTGCCGGTCAATGAATTGGGCAATTCTGGTGTTTGGTGTGGCAAGGAAGGTTCAAAATATCTAAATGTATTGGTATCTATCAGTTTTTAAATCTGTTGAAATACTAAATGAGGGGATTTAGGGACACGTGACCATTATGGAAGGTTAATACCCTTCTCACAAAAGAGTCTGGATCTCCTGCATACAAGAATTCTGTCCACGTCTATCTATATAACATCACAGCCACACGTGAAGAATATCTCATTCTCTACATAGTATTATGCATGGGAGATGTTCCCAATACATAGAGATAGTGTATTGTGGGTAGACTTAGGCAGAGTTCTTGTAGACAGGAGATCTGAAGTCCTCATCAAATGCCTTGATTTAATTCTTGAGGCTCAATTTAGAAAGAATACAAATACAGATATTTACGGTGCAAATGCATATAAAATTATACAAAATATAAGATTTTATTTGTATTTGTACTCATTTCAAACTAAGCCTGAATTTTTTAATACCTGTAAGTTTACTCCAATTTTTGCATGTCACACGCATAGTCCAGTGTAAATAGATCAATCCCTTCGGCTTTGGTAGCGAGGTTCTCATTCTGACTTCTTTAATGTCCAGTCTTTTCTTTGGTAAGTTGTCTACAGCTTCATCTTGAGCTAGGGTTCTTCTCTACATTAGCCACATTTGAAGGGATGGCCCACCCATCTGGACCGAATAATATAGGCATTCCTATAAATTGGCCACATGGTTGAGTGCCTATACTCGTGTACCCCATCATTTAAATTTTGAGGGCCTCTCTTTTGTTGAACTTTTAAGCCTTTAAACAATGAAAATAAGACTGTTGTCACAATGAGGATGCACTTAGAATAAAAGGGTTTAGAACACCTTCCTCAAACATCCTGATGTTCAAGGCTTAAGAATTACCTTTCAATGAGTCTTAATAGGAGTGATCATCTATACCAAATTAAGTATATGATTTGATATACTCTTATACTAAATTCATTTAAGAAATGATAACGAATCCATTAAAGCTCCAAAAATAATCAAAGATGTTTTATTATATGTAGAGGTGTAAATTGGGTCGTCCTGCCTATGGCCTGGCATGGCCCGACCCAAATTTGGACTGGCTCGACCTGGCATGGTAAGGCATGACGGTATGCGGGCCATGCCAGGCCCAACACAATAGTTTGAGCCATGTTGGGCCTAGGGTTCCAAGTCCACAGGCCGGCACGGCATGGCACTGTGTATGCCATGCCACTTGCGGCCCATGTGCCAGCACGGCATGGCCCGCAAGCTTGTAGTGGGCCACGCTTAGCCCACCCGATGAACTAGCCGTTGGGGAATCCCCAATTAGTTTTAGCTTTTTGGGGATTTTTTTTACAAAAATACCCCCAACAACTATAAACAACTATATAAGGGGGTATTTATGTATTAGTTTTAGAGGAGAAAGAATGACACAAATGCCCCTCAGTAGCTATATAACAGTTAGTTTGGTGGGCATTTTGAGTAAAGTGATAAATAACTTTACAATGGCCAAAATACCCCTCCTAACAACTAAAATTTGACTAGTTTTTAAGGTATTTTGGGCAATTGAATTATTTTCAATCCCTATAAATAGCCCTATCCTCCACCATTCTCATCACACTAATTCAACAATTCCTATAAATAGCCCTATCATCCACCATTTTCAATTCCTACAATGATCAAAGTAAAAAACAATAGGAGAAAATGATGAAGTCAATATTTTTGTGTACTCAATAGTTGTATAGCATTTTTTCAAATTATTGTAAATTTTGTTTTAATTTATTTTATATTTTTTAATAATGTATTTTTTATTTTCAATTTGTAACTATATTGCTTCTTTTATATTTTATTAATTTATTCTATTTTCCAATTTTCATATTTCATTCATCCAACCGTTGTATGCTTTGTATCATTCAAATTTAAATGAAATAAAATTCCTCTTTTTCTTCCAATTTGTTATTCGCTTTGTTGACTTCTTATTTGGTTAAGTATTTTTTTTCATTTCTTTGTTAGATTTCTTATTTTTTCAAATAGGTCTCAGAAGAAAGTTAAATATTTTAGTTTTACTTTGCGAAGAAATAAAAAAAATATCAAAAAGAAAACAAAAAAACCAGTCTGGCCCGATTTTGCCCATGCCCAAGGCCTGGCTTGTGGCCCAGCTCGGCACAACTCAGGCCCATGGCATGGCCTATAGCCTGCCCAACCTAGGCCCGCAACACATCATGGGCCCGTATAGGCTTGGGCCATGGGCCATGCTGAGCCGATCCCTCAAATTATCCTTAAGGAGAGCGACACATCCCAAAACATATGGTCCGTGGGCCGACACGACCTGTTTTACACCTTTACATTATCTATATGCTTAAGAACACTTGGTTGTTCATTTCTTCCCTCTCCCTATAGCGAAGGGAATTTCTTAGGTAGGACCCATTCAAAGATGAACTTCACCTCTATAAATAGGGAGATATGACAATCCAAAAGGGTTCACCACAGATTTTACTGTGTTCTTTACTCTTACTCCTCTCACATTGCAAAGATCTAAAATATCAAATTCCAAGTAGAAGAGAAGGCTTAATTAATTTCTCATGCAATAATATGACTTATATGGGAGATAATTGCTCTAAACTTTCCACACAAAATCATTTACTTAGTTTCTAGCACATACAATGTTGTTAGGTATGTGTTTAATGAACGTTTGTAAGTATAGGCCCCGAATGTTAATAGGGTTACCCATATTTGGCCTAGAGAGCTATATCCTTACCAATGCTAAAAGGGGGTGTTTGGCAACACGATTGATTTTGTTTTTCAAAACAAAAAGCAACTGTTACATCAACAAAATCAATATATTGATTCAGAAAGCAAAATCATACGTGTCAGCAAATACCCAATAAAATTACCTCCAAAATTTTCCAAAAATAAATAAAAAAATAATGAAAGTTGTCATGGAGAGAGAAAAATGTTGAAAATATGTTGTTTGTTTTTCGAAGTGCCCATAGTTAAAAGTCCACATGAAAGAGTGATGGATGGTAAAATGATTCATCTGCCAAGCTTTTCAACTCAATACAAGGACATGCTCAAAAAGAATTGATATAGCACATGATGGCCATGAGATCCATGTTTACACAGGTCTGCATTCATTTTTGTTGTTTGCCTTCTATTGTAAGGCAAGGGGGACACAATATCTATAGGGTACTAATTGATATCTTGCTACATGTGGTTCATAATCATGCCACATATTGCTATTTGGGTGTCTGTTTTTGAAACATTTACAGGAGGAAAAGAAAGAAGGGAATTTTTCCTATGATTGAGTGTCTTAAAGAATATAGAACATATGGAACAAAGAAAAAGTTGAGTAAACAAAGACAAATCTAGTGTGTGGTCATGGAGGAAGAAAAAAAGATTGTAATGAAAGAACGGAAGAAAAGTCTGGACGCAAGTTAATCATGACTCTCTTGAGTAGGAATTAGAGATCTACTCTCCCACCCGAGTCCTGCCAATTTGTTTTGACATTTTTCCATGCTGAGGGTGTTTTCCTTTGTTCACTTTGGAGTGGTTTTGTAATAACATTCAAGGATTAAAATATTGATACAATATACTGATATAGACAGGGATTGAGGGTTTTGAAGGCTTGGGATGTTAGAAGGCATCTTTCTCAGGCTGATAAAATAAAAAAAAGTATCGATACGTGCCGATATTTTGATCTTTGATTATACTGTCCCTAATAAACATGTGTACAAGCATTGATGAGTAGATCTCTAATCCTAAATTGGCCCTTCTCAGACTTGAACCCATTTTTTCAAGATTTTCATCCCAAGATTTTACCATAACGGTATGTTCAATCTTCATTTGTCCTAATGAAACCATTGATATGCATAGTTTTCCTGCTTGAGTCCATAAAACAATGCCTACAGTTGAGCTATATCACCTGCAAATACCTAAAGATATCCATGAAAAGGAATCAAACTTGTTCAGACCTTTTTTTGAAGTGTGAATATGCCTTTTGAATCTCAAATGGGAGTGGGGCATCCTCCTCACCCTCATTTACCTCATTCCTTGCTTATATGGCATTTTTGAAATTTCTTTCATTAATTTTTGACACCCATTTTTGTAAGTCCTTGTTAATTAGTTATAAGAAATCTTTGTAGGGACAACAAAATCCTTGTGGAAAATTATGCAAAAATAGATGTCTTTCATCAACAACTATATTGACTAATACTCCTCTAAGAACATATGGATTGATTGCTTGATTTGAGGACTCAATTGATTATTGGGGAGTCAATTCATTGCTCACAATCACATGATGATGACAAATGACATGAGTAGTATGTTGGTTTTTTGCAAATTATTGTATTTTGGCATGTTTTGGCTTTAACATGTGTAAACATGTGGATGGCCGGTGACATATCTGGACAATCTTTATATTAAAAATATTGCTAACTAACCATGCAATATTTTAGATGAATATTATGCAAAACTCTTCCAACTCATGTTGGTTCTAACTCTCATCTTATATGTAGAAAAATGAATAACTAGATTACACTTAACAATATTGATGGCAACACTAATTTTCCTTCTACAGAATTTCAAAAGTAAATCATAGATTTGTGGTTTTGTTGATTAATTAAGTAATGGATATCCACAGTATAATCAAGAAAAGAAAACAAAATCCTCGTGAAGAACTGTTTTCTTTTTCTATTGTTGAAATCTTAGGCATGGTTAAGTGGGTGTGTGGCTGTTAGGTTTTTTTTTTCCTAAGTTATTTTCCCTCCGTGGCTCCCAATTTAGGTGTTTGGAACATGGTTTTTGAACCGCTGTTGATTTGGATGGTCGGATTATTTGGCCCGGGAATTGTTCAGGCAATCGGTTCTGTTTTACCCCTAATCCAGTTTTTGGCTAAAAACCGTTGAATCAGTTAGAGACCTATTGATTCGGACGGTCGAACTGTCGACCCATTCAACAGTTTTGGCCATTTTTTATTTTTAATTATTATTTTTTGTTTTTTCTAAATTTTTGTTAGAACGGACTGTTTGTTCAAACCATCAACCCGAAAACTGGTGGCCAGAACGATTCCATTTCCGGATCATTTTTTAAAACCATGGTTTGGAATAACTTGTTTTCCCTTGTGGTAATTTCCAAACTTGCCCGATCAGCTTTCCTACTGCAAAGACAAGCTAAAAAAGTGTTTGAAAAATGCTTGTTTATGCAAAAACAGAAACATAAGATAGCCCCTCACGTTTCATGCAACTAGGTGGCTATAAAATCACCCTTTTGATATTTTTAAAAAGCCCTGGGGCTTGGGGGTTGCACATTGAAAGGTGAAAAACCAGAAAACTTTTCTGACTTGTCACCTACTAATGCCGCGTCAGTAATGTTTATGGTGCTAGGTTGCTGATTAAAGCAGCAAAATGGCAACACAAAAACCATCTAAGAGGGCATTTATGATTATGTATGATTTTTTTTTTCAAAACAAAAGCAAACCCCACCTCAGTACTAAGAAGATGGTTAGAAAAACAAAATTACACATATTGGCAAACACTCCTCAAATTTATGATCTCCATGCTATTTTTTTTGATTTACAATCCATGGTCCACAAGATATTAATTGAAGAGCTTATTACACTTCTCAATGTAAGTTGAAATGGGAGTGAGTAAGTCTTTATGGATTATCTGAGTTCTGAGATACTGAGATACATCAGCTAGAAGAGAACATTTCTAAATTAGAAAGCATAAAAGACGTAAGGTGTAGACGAAGTTGATATGCTATTTTGTCCTTTTAAGAAAATGGGGAAATGACAAGAATTGGCTTGTCCCCTTTTTCGTTTGAAAATGCATTTCTTTCAGAAATTACTGCCTTTAAGATAAGAAAGAAGAAATCGTCCTTGGAAGAGTTAAAATTGCTGCATCATGCCTTAATCATGCTTTAGTAAGCGATCTCACTTTCTTTACTTTATTTGACTATAACATCATAATCGTGTTACTTTTAATTTTTAATATAAAATAGTAAAAGAAAAATGTTCACTTGAAGACAAGCCTAGTTTTGATAAGATAGGAACATACTTACATGGCCTCTTAAGCTGCCACGTGTTTTAGTACCATCAGATGAGTCCCGCAGTAAACAATGTTGATGCTAGGGGTGTCAATTGGACTAGATTTGGTCCAATCCGATCAGTCCAATGTGAATATATTATAAATGGACCAGGTCCAATCCAATCTAATGAATGTTTTGGACCAATTTGGATCGGTCCAATTCAATGTCTGGACCATCTAATCTGTTCAAATTTATTTTGATTTAGATTGGTTTCAATCCAAACCCAGTCCATTGGCACATATTCTTATATCAGTGGATTAGATATTGGCTTAATCCAACCCAATCTAATATAAATTTGTTATGGATGGACCAAGTCCAATCCAATATGTCTTATTGGTCCGTCTAAATTGATTTTGGACTGGATGGGGTCCAATCGAAAACCAGTCCATTGACACCCTTAGTTGATGCAAAGATCGAGTTGTGCAATGGTCAATGATATACGCTTGAGTAAAAAATTAGGATCTTTATTTAAAGGTGGATAAACCACATTAATACATATATATATATAAAGAGAGAGAGAGAGAGAGAGTGCCAGTGGGGTGAGGGGTAACAGGGATGCTTGAAAGTCGATGTATTGATAATTCTGTTTGGTTCACTTTGGAAAATATCTCAAATTAGACCAGTAAAAATATGGCCTAAGTATTTTTAGATCAAATTAAACTGTTTTAGAATGGAAATCAAATTAAATCAGATTGTTTTATTATGGTTGGTGTAGTTTTTAATACAGTTTAGGCCTTTGGGCCATTTTATTGGGCTTTATCTAATTAGAATGGCCAAACAATATATATGCCCTATAAATAAATATATATATATATAGTCTTTTAGTCACCATAAAATCATTGTAATTAGTATGTTACGTAAGCATCAAATTTGGTTAGAATGTGATAGTTTAGAGAGAGAGAGAGAGAGAATGTGATAGTATGTTAAGTAAGCATCAAATTTTTAAAACTGAATCAGACAAGGGTCAGGGTCGTGGGTCAAATGGTTCAATTGTTCGAACCGAATGAATGGCCTGTTCTAAAAATAAAAAAATAGAAAAAAGCAAAAACCATTGGACGGTTCGAACGATTCGACCGCCTCAATCAACGGTTTACTAAACAAATCAATAGTTTTTGGCAAAATAACATTTTTAAGGTAAAACGGAACCAACTACCTAACCACTTCTCGATTTTTCAGTCCAACCATCCATTCCGGTCCGGTTTTGAAAACCATGGTCTAATGCATGCCCTAGGGAAGGGTAGACTGTGGAGAGTATGAAGCATGTGGCTGAACTGTCAAAGTACGGATTGCACAATTGATCAATGTGTGTGATTTAAAGATATTTGCGTTGTAGTGGTTGTAAATCCCCTATATATCTCTATCTATTTATGTTTGACATGCATAAAATTTAAATTAGGCTGATGACAAAGTTTGTCTCGCTCATAATCATAAGGATGTGGGATGTGGCGACATGTAAAACAACTTGCCAAATTGAGGCATCCATGTCTTCATTATATAGAGGAAAAAGAGAGGCCAAGAGTCCTCTCAGCTAGCTTAAGGTTAAGGTTCATATAGGCTTTCTTAATTCTTATCGCACACGTGGTTATTTATTTTGAAAAATATTAAATCCTATATTGTTTTCTTCTCTTAAAATTCATCGCTACTCAAACATTAATTGCCTCTATTAAAATTCATCCTTACTCTCTTTCCAATAAAAACACTAAATTCAGTAGTAAAATACAAGAGAGGAAGACAAGGAATAGACTGTATTAAAACTCAGTCAGGTGAATGGACTACTGATAAAACTGAGATTATGCAGTCATTCAAGCACCTTTTGAACAACAACATGGTAATGAGGAGGAATTCTTCACTTCAAGCCAATTGGATAATGTCCAATTCTCCACCCTTTCTGATCTCCAGATAGCTAGCTTGTTGACATCACCTACTTTTGAAGAGGTAACCAAGGCTATGCATCCTCACAAGGCCCCTGGACCCAATTGCTGAACAAAGAAGTTGCTGCTGGACACACAATCTCATGGGCCAAATTTTGTTTGCCAAAATCAAGAGGTGGTCTGGGCTTTCGTATACTCATTTGATGAATCAGGCAATGTTTGGTAAACAAATATGGAGATTACTCTCCAATCCTAATTCTCTTTGGGCAAGTAATATGAAAATTAAATACTTCTCACACACTAGCCCATTTAAAACCAAGCATAGTAGTCAGGCATCACCATGGTGGAGGCAGGTTCAAAAGTTACTTGGGGACATTCAAGCTGACCTTCTGTGGTTAGTTCAAAATGGTACTTGTACAGATGCTTATTTTGATCCTTGGGTCCCAACCATTAGAAGAGGCATTCCTTCCACCTTGCATCCATGGGTTATGAGTAATATCAAAGTAAGTAATTTTCTTAACCCCAATGAACATGGAATCTTTCTCTACTTGAAAGTTCATTTACCCAGGATTCAATTGAGCATATTATACAAATAACACCATCCACAAGTGCCGACAAGCTAATTTGGAAGAGAAATAAGTTGGGTACTTGTACTGTGAAATCTGCATACCAGACTTTTCTCAATCAAAATCCATCTTTTTGCCTCCTCATTTAAATGGTCATTAATTTGGCAAACCAAAGTGCCCCTCAAGTACCAGGTCTTTGCATGGAAGGCTCTATGGGGAGGAGTCCCCACAAGAAGTAAGTTGAGACCATGGAATAGAAATGCAGAGGTATCATGCTTTTTTTGCAATCATGAAGAGGAGAGCTTTTCACATCTATTTTTCAAATGTGACTTTTTAAGAGCTGTTTGGTATCAAGCCCAACTTAGTATAAACCCTAGTATAGTGAATGGTGAACACCTACAACAACTTATTTCGGATTGGCTTCAGTCATTTGGGCAATCTTTTAATGCAAATATCAGATTATGCTTTTTACCCAAATTTTAGGTACTCCTATATATGATGTGGGAGGCACACAACAAGAAATTTCATCTAAACAAGGATGTGAATCCCATTTCTTTGGTGGACAAAGCAAATGAAATAATTGTTGATTCATGTCTCACTCTTTGTCAAGACAAATTAAAGGCATTGTCCCTAAGCCCAATAACTGAAAACCGTTATCTAGTATTCACTAATGGATCTTATGATCAGCATGTAGACAACGTAGGCATTGGTTTTGTCATCAAGAAATCTGATGATAGGCAGATCATTGCAGCCCAAGGGTCAGCCTATAGAGCCATTGATAGTTATGACGCAGAGCTTCGTGCAGTCATCAGGGGTTTAGAAGCTACTATAGCATTGCAATGCCAATCAGTGCGAGTTTTCTTGGATGTTGAAGTAATAGTGAAAAAGTTAAGCCTTCTAGTAATGGAACATACATGGATCGATCAACTGCATTTTGGACGGATCTTGCATCTCCAAAGTCGTGTGGATGGATATACATCATGTTGGAAGTTGTGTTGGTAGCAGTAGATCCGGACTCCCCTCCCTCCCCCTATTAAATCCCTCATTGCCTCTTAAATTTCTCAATCCCTTTTGTTTCTCTCTCTCTAAGGCTCCATTCGCTTTTCGGTAAATTATTTAGGTAAGTTTTTCCTGGGAAACACTCATCTAGGTAATTGCATTTATCCATGTTCTTTTATTTATCAGGTAAATAAGGTAATGACCATTTTAGTCATAAATATCCATTATTAAAATGCGCATTTTTGTCCCATTCATGTGTTGGCAACTTTTCCCCTATATGGGAAAGTTATTTGCCCACCTAGATGGATATCACTTTCTTGGGTAAGTGATACCCAAGAAAATAAATTTTCCCTGGTCCCCACATAAAGCTGAAAAAAGAACATGGGATTCTTGGTCAATGAAAACCAAAATCCCATTGACCAACTTTCCCCCCTCTCAAAATCCAAAAAAAGAACACCCCCTAAACATATAACAAAGGTATGGATTAGATGAATTGGGTCAGATTGGGCCAACTCGAGATCCACCCTAAATGTAGACTCTAATTTGAACCTATGGTGATGCCAAAATCCAAAATTGTCAATCTAAACCTAACCGGATTTCTGTTTAATTCCAGACATTGCATGGGTTTACTAACTAGTAATTGCATAAATAGAGTATGGAGTGAAGATATGCATTTTTCTCTTGTAATTAGAGAGCTGGTTCGGTTGTTGGGTTTTTTAGCGAGATACCTTGAATGTGTCATTCAATGAGTTTTTCTTTTTGGGAGGTTTTATAAATTAAAACTTTGAATTATTCTTTTTCGGAGGTTTTATAAGTTAAAACTTGACCCGATTAACTAAGCTCTTTTGTTTTCCTTTTAATTATGTGACTAGGAGTGCCACCTTGTAGGGCTATCAATGGACTATGAAAGTTTTTACTTTATTAAACTCTACTCTAGGTGGAAGGGAAATCAACCAACACCAAAAGAAAAGTGAAACAATATAGGGGTTAGGGGAGGGTATAGCCCGGCTTGCCCCAAAATCCAAAACATATAGGGAGGACTTCGAAAGTTTGATACCCAATTTGACTCTTAACCTAATTATCATGGATTTAAATGTTAGGACTTGTATAACATTAGTAATTGGTAGGGGTGGATTTGAGCCGAGCTGAGCCAAATAGTACTAGGCTCGAGCTCGGCTTGAGACTATTCTATAAGGCTCAAGCTCGGTTCGAGCCAAAGCCTTGAGCTCGAGATCGAGCTCAACTCGAGTCAAAAGTTCATAAGCTCGAACTCGATTTTGAGAAAAAATATTTTATAAAAATAAAAATTATATATAAAAAATTTTATTTTATACTTAAAAAATTAAGAATTATAATATTTTACTATATATATATATATTCGAACCGGCTCGCGAAACTCACAAGCCAAGTTCTAATGAGCTCGAGCTCAGCTCGTTTAATAATCGAGCCACTGAATTAGGCTCGAGCTCGAGCAGCTCGTGAAAAACTCGACTCGTTGCCACCCCTAATAATTGGATCAGATGTGAATTTAATCCCATCCAATTTAATCTAATTAATCCCAGATTTAGATATAAATAGATATTTTATATCTATACACATTTGTTGTATATTTTAATGTTAAAAATAATTATTTTTTATTTTTTTAATTTTTCATCATTTTAAACACAATCAGATGGTTGTGGCTTAAATCGAATATGGATCTAAAATTTGATAATCGGATGTGGATGCAGATAGATATCTGGCTACGGCTGTACGACTGTAATACCACCTTGGCTGCCTCTTTTATTGGGCTAGAACTAAGACCGGGGCGGGTAGAGGTCAGTCTTAATTCCAAACCAGCAATATAGATTTCTTTTGGTTCTCGTTTTCTTTGAGCCCATCCAATTAAGGTTGGTTGGGGCCCAAACGTAACTGAATTATTTATTATCCCATGATAAAAATTTCTTCTTTAACAAACTATATTTTAATATGTTATTTTTTACATACGCATCTGTGTTCATCTTTACAACAGCACAAGCAAGGTCGGATCGGGTGGGTTGGGTTGGGTGTGGGTTGAGGATGAATCTATCTATACTCATTAATGAGTCATTTGTATCATGGTATTTGAATTGCCATTGACCTGGACGGTCAGACAATTCGGCCCAAAATTGTTCATGCAACTGGTTTCGTTTTACCTTAAACTCGGTCTCTGGCAAAAAACTATTGAATTGATCAACGAATCATTGATCCGATCTGTCAAACCGTCAACCTGTTCGATCTGTTCAATGATTTTAGCCATTTTTTATTTTAATTATTTTCTAAACTTTTAAAATTTTTGTCAGAATGGGCCATCCGTTTGAACCGGACAATCGAACCATCGACCTAAAAACCAATGGCAAGAATGGTTCTGGTTCCAGGTCATTCTTTAAAACATTGATTTGTATAATAAATATATGATGTTACTCAGCCCAAGTCCCAACCTTCTCACAAACTACTATTGGTTTGATAAGTGTAACTATATGAATCTATTTACTCTTGACCTGGATGGTTGAACTGCTTGAATCGTCAACTAAGTCCTATTTTCAGTTTTGGTTTTTCTAAAACTTGGAATTTTGCCTAAGGCTGTCAATTGGTTGGGTTTACTCGGTAGACCTGAATCAACCGAATCAGTTATAATTGTTTTGATTTCATGATTTTGCCTTAATTAATAATTGGGTTGGTTTCAGTTCTTGTAGTTGTATGTTTCAAATCGATTCAGATCCAAACTGAATATTTTAGTAGTTATATGTGTAATATTTTCTTAATTTTCTTATATATTTTTTATCATATTTTATATTTGAAATAATAAATTTGATAGATAATATTAATTAAAAATGTTTAATTTATTAGCATATAAATAATTTAATATTTTTCTATCATTTTTATTAAAATTACAATATCAAAATTTAAAATTTAAGTTATTAAATAAACAAATATAAATTTCAGTATAATTGGGTCTATACGGTTTGGAACCGAAGGACCAATTATTAACCATGATAGTTATGGTCCTAGGATTTTGTCCCGATTAATAATTGGTTTGGGACTGCTTCTACCTACACCCGATCTAAACCCAATCGATGACAGCCCTAATTTTTCCAAAAACTGTTGATTTGATAAAAAAACCCATTAAGTAGGGCGGTTGGACTGTTGACCCACTTGACCTGGCTACCGAGTCATGGGCTATACATTATAATGTATTGAAAACTTCTATAGGCCATAACTACTTCTGTGCTTGTTTGTTGGATTGGGGTGATTTTTTTCTTTTTTCTTTTTTTTTGGTTTTTGATCGTATCTTTTCGTGATGTATGCATTCCAAGGTGCCAAATGGGCCTTGCCCCACTATTTTTACCAGAAAATGTCTTTTTTGGCCTAAACTTTCAATTTTTAGTTTTTATTTATAAAAATTAAAAAACTAAGGGGGTATTTTGTAGTGTGGATGAGAAATTGATGGGTGTGGACCGGTCCACACCAGACCTCATGGCAGGGATCAATCCACACCACACCACAGTCCATAACTGTTTTGAACTGTGGATAGATTGTGTGGACGGGACCAATCCACACCCACAGTGGTGTTCTGTAGGTGTGGTGTGGACTTAGAGGTGTAAAGTGGCATGGCACGACCCGTGGGTGGCTTGTGCAAAGTGCAGACCGTGCCGCCCTCCCCGGTGAAAAATTTGGGGGTCAGCCCGGCATGGCCCACGACCCAGGCCCGTGTGGGCCCATGCCGTGTCGTGTCGTGGGCCAAGCCTTGGGCGAAGTCGGGCCATGCATTGGGCCAAAGCTATTTATTTAAAAAAATGACAAAAAACTTAAAATTTTAATTTTATATGAATTTTGTGTATAAAATTACTTATATATACAACAATTAAATAAATTAGTTTAATAAAATTAAAAAAATATTTATTTTATTAATATATTATATACTATATATTATTATACAATTATAATTTATATAATATTAATATAAATATATATAAATAATATATATGGGCCGTGTCGCGGGCTGTGCTGGGCCGTGACGTGCCAGCCCGTGGACCTATAACCCCAAGCCCAACATGGCTCGCATGATCGTGTTGGGTCTGGCACGGCCTGCGGACCGTTGTATCGGGCCATGCATTTACCCACCTAGGAGATGGGTATCATTTCCTGGATAAGTGATACTCAGGAAAATAAACCTTTCCTAATCTCCACCTAAATGTGAAAAATGAATATGAGATTCTTGGTCAATGAGAACCAAAATCCCATTGACCAACTTTCCCCCTCTCAAAATCCGAAAAAAGAACGCCCCCTTAATCTTTCAAGGCTACCATCTACTTTCAACTTGGTCTTAAAGATCCATCAACATCCAACTATAGTCTATATTCATATAATCAATTCATGGTACAAGTTCCCATGTTGAAGTATCATGCAACACCTTCAGTTTCTCTTGCATAGCTTGAACTTGCATTCTGCCTTGTACCATGTGATGGCAATTTGTTGTAGTTGGTGCAAGAGGAAGAACAATATGGAGAGAACTAAACACATGACTTCAGTTAAGTTGCATGTGTAGGACTTGCGACATCATAAATAACATGATTTGTATCAAGATTCATAACATCACTTAGGATCCAACACTAAACTTGTTCACGAGTCGGGCTTTACACTATGTTGGACTTGGACTTCGAACCAATCCATTCAAATTTTGTCAAAAGACAAACCTGAGCCCGACCCATGAATATGTCTATTCAACACCTTCATCTTGGTTGGCTTCATTAGATTTGTCAATTAGGGATTGAGCAATTGGCTTCAAGGTTTTGTCGTTCCTCTTCAATAGTTGTTGTGACTTTATAACCTTGAATTCCGGTCTTTGGAAGTACTGAATTCCAACTCTATGTTGCTATTAGAAAAACCGAATGATTTAGTATAAGGAAAGACGTTTTCATCAAATACAACTACGACATGTCTGGACATGTGTACTCACCTAATCTCTGAGGATAGAGACGTTGATATCCTTTTATAGGTGATTCTGTATGTATCCAATAAACATAGAAGGAAGAGAGCGAGAATAAAACTTATTTTTGGTATAAGCACACAAGTAAGAAAAAGACTCGCATCCGAAAGCCTAAAGTGATGTGTAGTCAGGGTCTCATCCTGTTAAAAGTTTATATGGGTTTTGCATTCCAAAGGAAGATGATGGGAACCGATTGATTACTACATAAAGGTTGCTCTTGTGCTATTAATATGGGTTCCTATTTCTACTCCCGGTTTTAGTTCTATTCCCTAATTACAATAAAAAGCAAACATGCATGATCTATCTTCTGTGAATTAATTGACAAATATACATGGAGTGGTAGACCTTATATGCAAAATATCAACTTCTCGCCAATTCCAACCATAAGTCCCAATATAAGGGTGAATACACTAGAATATACATGGATTATTGGTCATGTGTGAACTCGCACCAGTATTAGAAAATCAAAATGAATCATTATGGCTTGTGAGAGACATAGTAGGAAGAGCTTGAGGTATGCTATCGCGTTTATAAGCATGATTAAATCAAATAATCTTGGATGGGTTAGAAGTTATATTAGACATGATCGAACTAGATTTAGTGCCTGGTCGAATTTTTAAATATTTTCTAATCCAACTTGAGAATTGATTTTTTGGTTGTAGACATTTCATTGTGCTCTTCAGTCTTTTTGTAACACTTTGAGTTTCAACCATGCTTAAGCTAACTTTTCAGTCGATTCGTGGGCATTTTTAATTTGACAACGTCGAGATCACCCAAATCCGACACCTGAAGTTAGGACCGGTTCTGATCGTCCAATCGATGTCATTTTGATCATAAACTTCATCTCATATTAAACTAGAAATCCAATGCCATAAGTATGTAGAGCCCAAAAATTCTAATCCGACGACACCCAGATCACCAAAATCCGATACATTTTACCCTTCATCTTAAGACCCGAAGTCAGAACCGATTCTGATCGTTCAATCAGAGCCATTTTGATCATGAACTTCATCTCACGTCAAATCAGAAATCCAATACCATAAGTATGTAGAGCCCAAAAGCCCAAATTCGACAACACCGGCCAAGATCACCCAAATCCAGCACTGTTTACCCCCTCATCTTAACACCTGATGCTGGAACTGATTCCGATCGTCCGATCGGGGTCATTTCGATCTTGAACCTCATATCATGTCAAATCAGAAATCCACCACCATAGGTACGTAGAGCTCAAAAATCCAAATCTGATGATAGCAAGATCACCCAAATTCGACACTGTTTGCCCCTTCATCTTAAGACTCGAAGCCAGGACCGATTCCAATTATCCCATTAGGGTCATTTTGATCATGAACCTCATCTCACGTCAAATCATAAATTCGAGACCATAGATACATAGATCCCAAAAATTCAAATCCGACGACACCAAGATCACCCGAATCCGATATTGTTTACCCTTTCATCTTAAGACCTGAACTTGGAATCGATTCCGATTGTCTGATCAATGTCATTTTGACCCTGAACCTCATTTCATGTCAAATCACAAATCTAAAACCATAGGTTCGTATAGCTCAAAAATCCAAATCCGATGACACCAAGGTCATCCAAATTCGGCACCGTTTACCCCTCATCTCAAGACCCAAAGGTAGAACTGATTCTGATTATTTGATCGGGTTCATTTTTTATCTTGAACCATATCCCAGATGAAATAAGAAATCCAACATTGTAGATGAATAGAGCTCGAAATTCTGAGTCCAATGATACTAAGATTGTCCAATTCCGACATCATTAACCCCACTATCTTGAGCCCTGAAGTTAGATTGTATCCGAGCCCTCAATTTGGAATCCTCTTCACTATAATTTCAAACATTGGGACCCACACGACCAAATATTTCTCCCAGCCTCTAGAACTATCTTAAAATTTAAAATTTAACTAAGGAGCTTCCAATAAATCAAGCCAATCACTTAAACTTGGAACCTCCAATTTAGGTAAATTGGTGAAAATTTTCACTTATTGTCTTGATTGATTGAGAGGATCTCTCCCAAAACTGTCTTAATAGCTCCTTCCCTCAATCAATCTCTCTCCAAAGGAGAGACATTCTAAAAACCTACCCCCTTTTTCTTACACAAAGGAGAGACATTCTATCTTACTTAGGGAGAGAATTCTACCTGCATTAACCTAGAGATTACCTTCCTTCATGTCCAATAACTCTCCCGTTCACTTTTCCCAAGTCTTTAAAGTCCCTCCACATCAATCTGAAGTCAAAAAATATCCTTGAATCATGCATCTATTGAAGAAGAAGGAAAGCATGAAAGATGTTTGAAACAAGGACACCACATACTTTCAATAGATCATCTACACAGTTTGGGACACATTCTTCATAATCTTTGAAGCCCGTCAGCACCCAAAAGACACGGTGAATGAATGCAGTTACATGCTAATACACATTAAAGATAATGGTGACTGGACTAAGCAATGAGCATGGAGTTGTTCCTTTCCTTTGTCATTCCAGGTGTTAAATATTCTTAATTTATCTAGTTTTGTTGCTTATATTAGTAACATTTACATTGGATTGTTACATTAGTTGTTTTTAGGCCATTTCTGTTCTCACTTTTCTTTTTGGAAGTAATTTAGTAGGATTAGCCGTCCGAAGACCAAAATCATTTGGATTGCGTTTGATCATTTACCTCACTCTTCTTTATCCGTTTCTTTTTTAACATTAATTATTGTCTCATTCGGCATCTACATCACTCTCATCTACCTAATAGCCTATTTAGCATTGAATATGTTTTAACCGAAATCCCATTTCCCCCTTTTCTGTTTTAAATTTTAGAGTAATGCCTATCATACATATGGTCCAAGTTTATTTAATTATTTAGTTTGTTTCACTAGACATCTAATCCAGCCCTTCCAACCCGTTTGTTCTTTTCTAGTTCTTTTTTTTTTTTAGTTTTTCTTTCTTTCCTTCTTTGTCCTTTTAGTTCAACAATCATTGTGGCTATTCTTTTGATTCAAAATTCATTGCATAATTTCCCCTATCAACATTTACATTTTCATCATGTAATGGACTTGATGTGGGTGGACTCCAAATCTTGGTCTAGGCTCTTGCTTAAATACCTAAACCATTGAATAATCCATCGCTCGTGAACTTTCTTCTCTCTTGGTCCATTGTTTTAGTTGGTTCAGTCCTCTCGCCTTCACATTAACTAGGGGCTTGATTAGCTACTATTTAACCCCTCATTCCAATAAACATCACAGTTAGTATGTATTTTAGTAGTTTAAATTGTAGATTTCTTCACTCTCCATGCATAAACATTAAATTAAGTGGGAATTTTGTGTCCGCCAAAATCATTTTGCTTTTTCATGGTCTAATTGTCCATTAGTTTTTCTAGCTACCAACCCATTCAACATAAGTATACCCTTTAAGTGTTAATTGTCACATTTTCTAGTCTTGCATTCTAGAGTACATTTGCATTGCTTGCCACTAGGATTTAATGAATTTCTGTTTTCTCACTTCCTTGTAGCTATAGCTTACATACTTAATCATTAAATCGTTTTTCCTTCTCTTGACATTGTCTTTTTTTTTTCTTAGTGACTCATACTCTCTTGTGCTATTTTTTTTCTTTATATTTTCTTAGTTCCAATGTGTGTGTTTTCTTTTAATGCCCAAGATTATTGAATCCCAGGAAAATACAAATGTTTTTCTTAAAAAATCCCAGTTTTCATAAATTTCTATGTATCAAAAATTTAGGTGGCGACTCCATTGACTCCATCCATCTATATTCCATCCTCCCTCCGAGTTGGGTAGCCACACTGGTGATTTTGAAATCTAAATTCTAGGGTTGATCTTGCACTGAATTAGATCAGATCTGAAACTCAAATTAATTTTTGATTATACCTAATACCGAGTCTACAAATACAACTCCGAAAGTGGTAATTCACGCCTAATGTCAGACCCGAACTGGTAGTTTCTGGATTGATGTAGCATGCGAGCCTTCTTAGGATTGATGTTTTTCTCCAAAAAGCACAATTAGGGACTGAAAATTTTGGATAGGAGCTGAATTTAAATCAAATTTGGATTATGATTTATCCTTATAGATAAACTCTATTTTATTTAAAGAATGTATGCTCGATACCCATATCAATGACCCTTATTCGCCCAATGTCACATGATAACTTAAGTGCCTATTTAACTAATCATATTAGAAATGGGCCTTAGGCCCATTTTCTTTAATGAATCAATTTCCAATGTGTTGCAAAGCCAAGTAAGCTTGAACATTGTATGGCGTAGGACCAACGAATTTCTCACACAAGTCCATAAGGATTCAGTTCCACCTCTAGAAGAGGTTAGGCCGAATTCATTACCCAAGGGCAATGAATCAGCTTGGGCGTAGTGGAAACCAAAATTTACAAATAAATGATCACTGGATCCATCCACCCCTATGAAGACCCAATGACAATGAATTTATGTAAGATGAAGCCCATCAGGTAATCAACCCTATAATGGTTACACTTAACATCTTAGCCCATGATCATCAAAACATTGTTTGTAGGGGACATCTCCCTAACTACAAAATGCAGTGTCACACTCTTGGCTTAGATGGATTCTAGGATTAAAACCTTTTGCAAACATTTTCCATAAAATAGTAATGAATTATATAAATATATTATATAAATCAAATTTTAAATACAGTTGAAGTTCATTGGTAATAATTTTTAATTTCCATGAGAGAGAGTGTAAACTTTGATATTCACTTTGTTTGACAAAGGGGTTGATCCTATCATTATGATCATCCACTCAAGTAATTTCTTAAACTACCCTAACATGCCCAGATATTTGACCATTAATCGATCTCGCTAGTCGACACATTAAAGATAGTTTAGTAAAAAACCTAGTGCATATCATAATCAAGTTTGGGCTGAAATAAAACTTTTTAGTTCTGGCCATCTATCTCCAATGCCTATGGCACAACTAGAAATTGGTCTAGATTCAATGCTTCTTCCAAACACTCAGTAGTTGTGCTTGGGGTCTAACGTTATCAGCCGAGACAAGTTGCTCCACTAACATGGTAATACACCAGTATTCACTTTGTTAGGATAAACTTTCTAATTCTGGTTGAAAACATTCTAAACTAACATGAGTCTCGTAGGTGTCCCGTTTAAGATGTAATTCATAAAAGCATACCAAATGTGATCATGGAACAATCACACACTTATTTTAGTCCTAAATGTTTGTGTACAACAATATGATTGGAGCTAAGGGCATACATTGTCTAACAAATATAAAATTCCATAGTTTCATGCCTCATTTTCTTATAGATTTGATAGACATACAATAAATGTAAAACCATCATTAGTAGATTGGCTTAAAATTCCCATCATTTTGTTGATTTCAACTAGTAACCCATTGTTGGCATTGTTGTGGTTGACATTAACTAGTTCTCTCACTTGTCCTATTGGAATGAATTATTTCCCAAAGTGTGAAAAATTATTAATATAATATTTTTATTGTTTTGTTTTTCTTTTGTTGTTGTAACCAAATAGAGCAATTGACTCATTTGAATTATTAAAAATTTGAGTCCTCAATCCTTTATTATAGGAGGTTATAAATTCTTTCCCAGAAGGGAGAGGTGGTCTAAAAAGAATAGTGGTGGAGAATATATGATAATTAGGTCCAAAACCAGTTGTCACCCAAAACATCTTATCAGCTTCATCTACTCGATTCTGTTTAACAGCCAATTCATCACATTTTGCCTTGAAATTATTTAGGCAGTTAGACACAGAAAGAGTTTCTAATGGTGATCAAGGCCAAGCTTTTTTCAAGCTTAGGCTAGGTTATGAACCAAATGACAAGGGCTTTAACCTAAGCCAAAGCCTATATCGGTTTTCAACCTAAGCTTTTATTCTAAGTCCAGCTCGACACTACCTAGGTCTTGGCTAGGCTTACGGGCTTTCTAGGCATATGGAGTAATGACTTTGAGCCATGACATTGATATTAAAACTTTAATTATTTAAAATTTAAAATTACATAACATGTAATACATGCAAAAAAATGCATAAGCCCAAGTTAAAATGAGCTTTGCTAGGCTTAGGTTCATTACACAAAAAATAAGGCATGGCATTCATTTACATTCTTCATTTTGAGGTTGAAATAAAAAATAAGGTTTTGATTGAAATAAGGAATGTTTTGCATTGTACAAAAATAAGAAAATTTCTAATGTATCCATAATTCTGAGATTGAAGTTTTTCGAGATTCTTTTAGAGTCTTAAGCTTACTTAACATCCAATTTTGTCGATGCACCAATAGAAATCATAGTAAGAAAGAAAAATGCTTTAAATATTGGATTTATTGAGATAGATATTGGAAATTAATACCTTAAATTTAGGTTTTAATTGTGGGTATAAGATAACCTAAAAAATTACATCCGAAATTATATCTTTTTTTTTGCTTCATAACAGAATGGTTAAATTAAAAAATAAGTTATTTTACTGAAGTAAATGTCCAAAAATCTGGGACACCATTCAAACTTTTAAAAGTAGTATAGATTCTAACATGTGATGATGATTTAACATCATATCAAATGATGATGCAGAGACAATTTCATTTAGCTAATTTACTTTACAAAGTAATGATAACGATGATACATAATCATTCATTCTATTGATGTTTGTGTTTGTAATAATAATAATAATAATAATAATAATAATAATAATAATAATAATAATAATATATTATTATTATTATTATTATTATTAATTATTGTTCTTATTATTATTTATTACTTGTAAGTGTGCACGTGACAATTTTGGAAGATAATAACGGTAATAATGGGTTTTTGAAGATATATTATTAAAGGTATTCTATATAGATCTAATTAATTAATAGAAATTTTTTAAAGATAAATTGAAAATTTTATTAAAAGAGAAAAAATACATTAAATAGAGAGAACAAGATTTAATATATGAAAATCTAGGAATAACATTGTTTTTAAAAGTATTAAAAAAATGATAATTGGGTTCCAAGAATAACTAATGGAATAATGAATATATTGAATCCAAATATTAATGTCAATGGTGACAAAACTGTATACAATAGGTTGAATCTTCTATATGCACCACATCATGTTGTTTTTGTATTATATGTGATGGGGGTGTTATGAATGATAAGTAGGGAACTTGGGAATTTTGTGTTTATAATATATTTTTTAAAGTTTTTTGTTGCTACATGTGGTAAAGTAGGTATGGCTAAAAGAGGCAATGGAGGCAGAGCTTATAATGGTTTTGTAGATTCGTCATTTACTTATCAAAGATGACGACGACAATTAATATTTGCTTTTTATGAAAAAGTGACGCCAAAGGTGTTGAATGGCTTCAAGTCATTAATATCTTGGTATTTAGGCCATTACATAAATAAAATTAGGAAGCATTCTAAATGGTTTTCTTCTATAACTTTTGTTTACAACTCTAGATCTTTCACTAAAAATGGTCATATTATAGTTATAAGGTTAAATTTTTATTTACAACTCAAATCCTAATAGACTCGAACTTAATCTAACTTCGTTTTAATTTTTTAAATATAAAAATTTGATTAATTTTCAGCTTTTATATATAATAAATTAATGTAAATATGACATACTAAAATTATTACAATAATATAGATTTGATGGACTTAGATCCAAACCTGATCTGATTATGTAAATACATCATCTGAATATGGGATAGTCGAATTAGGCCGTCCTCCTTCTGAGTTGTTAGCCACACTAATGATTTTGAAATCTAAATTTCGGGGTTGATCGGGCACTGAATTGGATTAGATTTGAAACTCAAATTAATTTTTTATTATACTTAATACCGAGTCTACAAATGTAGCTCCAAAAGTGGTAGTTCACGCCCAATATCAGACCCGAACTGGCCTCCTACTGAAGATGGTGCAAAAATGAAATTAAGCCGATTCAACAATGCAGTTTCTGGATTGATGTAGCATGTGTGCCTTCTTAGGATTGATGTTTTTCTCCAAAAAGCACAATTAGGGACTGAAAAATATGGATAGGAACTGAATTTAAATTAGATTTGGGATTGGATTTATCCTTATGGATAAACTCTATTTTATTTAAAGAATGTATGCTCGATACCCATATCAATGACCCATATTCGCTCAATGTCACATGATAAATTAAGTGTCTATTTAACTAATCATATTAGAAATGGGCCTTAGGCCCATTTTCTTTAATGGCTCAATTTCTCACACAAGTCCATAAGGATTCAGCTCCACCTCTAGAAGAGGTTAGGCCGAATTCATTACCCAAGGGCAATGAATCGGTTTGTATGTAGTGGAACCCAAAATTTACAAATAAATGATCACTGGATCCATCCACCCCTATGAAGACCCAATGACAATGAATTTATGTAAGATGAAGCCCATCAGGTAATCAACCCTATAATGACGAATGATGATGATAAGAACAATAAGAACAATAATAACAATAAAAAATTTGGGTATTCTCATAAGACATATGTAATGCAAAAAAGTAATTGAAGTTTGGTGTACAAATAAAGTTACTACCTTTCAACTTAAATGTTTAAGTTCAATATATATATAATTTATGGGTTATTTATATATATATATACATTAAATTTATAGGTTATTGATTTAATTAGTGATTTTTTTATTGGTATTTAATAATATGAAACAAAAAAAACTTTAAATATAGGATTTAGTGAGAAAGATTAAGAGTTAATACCTTAAATATAGGTGGTGACTCCATTGACTCCATCCATCTATATTCCATCCTCCCTCCGAGTTGGTAGCCACACTAATGATTTTGAAATCTAAATTTTGGGGTTTCCACATCCAATCTGAATTGGATTAGATTTAAAACTCAAATTAATTTTTTATTATATCTAATATCGAGTCTACAAATGTAACTCTAAAAGTGGTAGTTCACGCCCAATGTCAGACCCGAACTAGCCTCCTACTGAAGATGGTGCAAAAATGAAGTTAAGCCGATTCAACAATGTAGTTTCTGGATTAATGTAGCATGTGAGTCTTCTAGGATTGATCTTTTTCTCCAAAAAGCACAATTAGGGACTGAAAAATTTGGATAGGAGCTGAATTTAAATCAGATTTGGATTAGGATTTATCCTTATGGATAAACTCTATTTTATTTAAAGAATGTATGCTCGATACCCATATCAATGACCCATATTCGCCCAATGTCACATGACAACTTAAGTGCCTATTTAACTAATCATATTAGAAATGGGCCTTAGGCCCATTTTCTTTAATGGCTTAATTTCCAATGTGTTGCAAGGCCAAGTGGGCTTGAACATTGTATGGCGTAGGACCTACAAATTTCTCACACAAGTCCATAAGGATTCAACTCTACCTCTAGAAGCTAATGAATCAGCTTGTGCGTAGTGGAACCCAACATTTACAAATAAATGATCACTAGATCCATCCACCCTATGAAAACCCAATGACAATGGACTTATGTAAGATGAAATTCATCAGGTAATCAACCCTATAATGGTTGCACCTAGCATGTTAGCCCATGATCATCAAAACATTGTTTGTAGGGGACCTCTCCCTAACTACAAAATGCAGTGTCACACTCCTGGCTTAGATAGATTGTAGGATTAAAACGTTTTGCAATCATTTTCCATAAAATAGTAATGTATTATATAAACACTCCTGGCTTAGATTGTTTTTAGTTTCCATGAGAGAGAGTGTAAGCCTTGATATTTACTTTGTTTGACAAAGGGGTTGATCCTATCACTATGATCACCCAGTCAAGTAATTTGTTAAACTACCCTGACATGTCCAGATATTTGACCATTAATAGATCTCACTAGTAATCATCAAAATGTTGTTATTATTATTATTCTTTTTATTATTTATTACTCGTAAGTGTGCACATGCTTTGCACATGGCAATTTTAGAAGATAATAATGGTAATAATGGGCTTTTGAAGATATATTATTAAAAGTATACTATATAGATCTAATTAATTAATAGAAATTTTTTAAAGATAAATTAAAAATTTTATTAAATGAGAAAAAATACATTAAATAGAGAGAACAAGATTTAATATATGAAAATATAGGAAAAACAATGTTTTTAAAAGTATTAATAAAAATGATAATTGGGTTCCAAAAATAACTAATGGAACAACGAATATATTGAATCCAAATATTAATGTCAATGGTGACAAAACAGTGTATAATAGGTTGAATCTTCTATCTTCACCACATCATATTGTTCTTGTATTATATTTGATGGGGGTGTTACGAATTATAAGAAGGGAACTTGGGAATTTTGTGTTTATAATATAATTTTTTAAGTTTTTTGTTGCTATATGTGGTAAAGTAGGTTTGGTTAAAAGAGGCAATGGAGGCAGAGCTTATAATGGTTTTGTAGATTCGTCATTTACTTCTCAAAGAGGATGACGACAATTAATATTTGCTTTTTATGAAAAAGTGATGCCAAAGGTGTTGAATGGATTCAAGTCATTGATATCTTGGTGTTTAGGTCATTACATAGATGAAATTAGGAAGCATTCTAAATGGTTTTCTTCTATAACTTTTGTTTACAACTCTAGATATTTCACTAAACATGGTCACATTATAGTTATAAGGTTAAACTTTTGAATGAATATTGGATACAAGAGAACCCCCTTTTTTGTAGGGCCTATAAATAGATTAAATTCAACAAAATTTGAAAGCAGTTCGATTGTTAAAAACTTGCATCAAAACTTGATTGGATTTGAATACCTCAAATTGCAACTCAAATCCTAATAGACTTGAGCTTAATCTAACTCCGCTTTAATTTTTTAAATATAAAAAATTGATTACTTTTCGGCTTTTATATATAATAAATTAATGTAAATATAACATACTAAATTTATTACAATAATATAGATTTATATATTGTTATTATTATTATTATTATTACTATTATTATTATTAGGGAAAATTCCGAATCAGTACCCTGTACTTTAGCTCGAGTGACAATTTCGTCCCTGAACTTGAAAATGCGGCAATTTGGCACCCAAACTTTCAAAATGTGACAATCCAGTATCCAGACTTTCAAAATGTGACAACCCAGTACCTACTCTTAACTAGTCTGTTAATCAGACATTAAATGACATTTGAAAAGTAAAAAAATGCCCTAAGAATGCCATTAATTCTCTTTATCAATCATCCAAACAATGACAATAAAATGAACAGTCCCAAATTTTAGATTTTTTTAAGCAATCACCAATTTTTTGAATAGAAGAGGTTAGGATTTGGGACTGCCCAATTTTTTGCCAATGTTTGGATGGTTGATAAAGAGAATTAGATGGTATTCGAAAGCAATTTTTGACTTTTCAAATGTCACTTAATGGTTGACTAATGGACTAGTTTACATAAGGTACTGGATTGTCACATTTAAAGTTCAGAGACCAAATTGTCACTCGAGCCAAAGTACAAGGTACTAATCGGGAGTTTTCCCTTATTATTATTATTACTATGATTATTATTATTATTACTATTATTATTACTATTACTAATATCTTTTGTCATAATCGTAATCATATTAGTAGTACTATTTTGAAATGATGAATGATGATGACAACAACAATAATAAATTTGGGTATCCTCATAAGACATATGAAATGCAAAAAGTAATTGAAGTTTGGTGTATGAATAGAGTTACTACCTTCCAACTTAAATATTTAACTTCAAATTTTCTTATTGGCATGGTTAACACCAAGATGACGATATTGATTGAAATACTACCTATTACTTGGAAGAAAATATGCTTTCATCTTTAGGTCATTTTAAAAGCATGGGTTATATATATTAAATTTATGGGTTATGGATTTAATTAGTGATTTTTTTCATTGGTATTCAATAATATGAAACAAAAAAATACTTTAAATATAGGAATTAGTGAGAGATTAAGAGTTAATACCTTAAATATAGGTCTTAATAAGACGGTTTAAGATGAACTAAAAAGTGATAATCCAAATTATGTTTCTTCCTTCATAATAAAAAGGGTCCAAATTAATCATCTTTAATGAATGATACAATAAACATGTTTTTTATTTTGTATTGATGTAGAAATGTACTAAACTAATGTAAACAAAAACATTCACTTAATTAAAAACCACCTCCAACTTTGATATTTTAGCAATAAAGAAAGATGTCAATAATACTTATGTAGTAAATTGGCACATAATTTATGACTAACAAGGGGCATTATTAGTGTTCCCAACAACTCGTTGCAATGATTTCAAATGTAGATACCCTCCTATCCTCATCATCGGTTCCTACCTACTAGTCCCATTGTTTTATATATAACAATAGTTGCGATAACAAAATCCATTCGTCAGTTAAACATTGTCATTATACTTCCACACAAGGGTGCAACAATGGGTAGCTTAAAAAATAACTTGATAGTTGTCTGCTTGGTGGTGTTATCCCTGTTCAACTTTAATTTAGGCTCTCCCACTCAATACTCCATTTTGGGTTATGATCCTGATGATATAACCTTAGATGAAGGAATTGCTTTGGTCTTTGAGCGATGGATGCAGAAACATGGCAAGCTTTATGCAAGCCCAGAAGAGAAGGAGAGACGATTCAAGACATTTCAAAGTAAGCTAGCCCATATAATAGATTGGAACTCCAAGCGAGGGCCATCAGATCATATTTTGGGACTCAACCAGTTTTCCGATATGAGTTTTAAGGAGTTTAGTGAAACTTATCTTCTCAACATGAATGCTACACAATTCATACCGGTTGAAACATCAATAAAGAGGGTAAAGACTTCATGCATTCGTCCCCAATCATTTGATTGGAGATATCAAGGAGCAGTAACCAATGTCAAACAACAAGCAAGTTGTGGTTAGTATATACATTTGTTTATTATATATTACAATTTACTCATGAAGGGTGCTGGAGTTGTTAGAAACGTAATTGCATTTCATCCAATATTACTTCTAAATTGCACTTTTACTTAGGTAATTAATCTTGGATGTTTTTGGGGTAGGGAGCTGTTGGGCTTTCTCAGCAACAGGAGCGGTAGAAGCAATAAATTATATTGCTACTGGAAACCTTACAAGTTTATCAGAACAACAATTAGTGGATTGTGTTTCCACAAATTATGGTTGTAAATTTGGTACATCGGCAAATGCTTTCCAGTGGGTCATCAATAATGGGGGCATTACGAGTGAAGACTATTATCACTACAATGGAATACAAGGGAATTGCAACAACAATGTGGTTAGCTTTCTTTTCAATTATCTATTGTTTTTCTTACTAATGTTGTATTGTTGTTTCAAAACGTGTGTGTGTGTGTGAAAAAGGGAGAGAGAGATTAAAAATGAAAAACCATCACTTTGGTGTTTGATTCTAATATTATGAAAAATTTTAATTACTTTTTGGCAAATACCTCAAGGAATGGTTTATAATAAGTTCATAACTCCTTTCTTTTTGCTATTTTTTGGCCAGGGCAACGTAGTAACAATTGATGGCTACGAATGGGTTGCTAGGGATGAAGAGTCCATTCTTTGTGCAGTTTATCAACAACCTGTCAGTGTAGCGATTTTAGCTCTAGATGATTTTAAAGATTATGCAGGAGTAGGTCTACTACTGGAAACTATATATTTTGAAGGCTTTAATACTTAATAAATTAGAGAGAAGTAATACTGCGATAACCTGACATTTTCTCTTCTTGCATGTCTTTTTCATTTGCTTTGCATAAAGACTTATCTTTATGAAGGGAAACTTTTGTTTAATGATCATAAATTAATCAATTTGAATGATTAACATATACAAGTTGATCAATTAGGGTATCTACAAAGGACCAAGCTGCCCAACAAGTCCAACACCACAGAGTAATCATATAGTTCTGATTGTGGGTTATGGAACCTCGAGTGATGGCACCGACTATTGGATAGTAAAGAACTCATGGGGAACTGATTGGGGCATGTCAGGATATGTTCTTATGGAAAGAAACCATTATTTGCCATATGGATTATGTTACATCAATGCATATGTTAACTATCCCACCAAATATTCCTCTTCGTCTTCTACGTCTAGTTCCACTCAAAATCCCATGCCTCTGCAGCGTGTTTAGTATGAAGACCGGCTTTATATCAAGGTTGGTTGAGTTTCTAACTTCCAAATTTTATAACCACTTTTATTGAGTTTCAATATTATAATGTTGGGCTTTTGATTTGATGATGATTAACTTCAACTAAGCCTAGAAATGGCAACGGGGTATGGCGGGGGTGGGGTGCCACTCCCCATCGGTTATTGTAGGGATTTGAGAAATGGGGAAAATTGCCGTTCCTAACTAAACTAAGCATAAGTTGAGCCAGATAGGAAATTTTTTAAACAATGAACATAATGGTTTTATTTGGCTGGGGCCATTGCATTTCACTTATTATGTTTTTCCTATACTTACGCTAATATTCTAATTTTCCTTGTAGGAATATATATGGAGATTCCACAAGAGTAACTATCATAAATAAAAGAGGCTCCAGATGAACTCCTCGTCAGATATCTATTAAAGGAGGATGTATGTCATTTTTAATATAATAAATTGAAGAAAGGCTTGTTGAAGTTGGTGTGTAGTGAATAAATGTGTAGAAGCACTGTTTAACATCTGAATGTATGAATATTAAATATTTAGTAGAATCTTGCATGCTGTTTGCCACCAATGTGTGTCACAAATGTTCTATTTTGCTTGTATTTTTCTTCATTTTAGGCTTAGTTTGGAAAGAGTAGAAATACAAATATGTATAGTGCAAATAGATAGAAAATAATACAAAATACAAGGTTTTGCACTCTACATATATATTTGTTTTTGCACTCTTTCCTATTGGAGCTGGGACAAACACACATACACAAGAAAACAAAGATGCATGGTTGGTGGGAGTCTAGGAGATGCATGTTGAGTGGTTGTTGAACGGGGGGTATTTCCAACTAACTAGAAGAAGAAGAAGAAAATGAAAGAAAGGGAGAGGGGGAGGAAGGGAGTGGCTGAGAGGGGGTGCCGCCGCCGCTACTCTACTTTTGGGTTTGAACGGGGAAGGGGAGGAATAGTGCATTTTCAATTTATTTATGTTGAGGTGGAGAGGGGTAATAGGAAAGAGAGATCGAGAGGGAGAGGTTTCGCATGAAGCACCGCCATTACTGAGAGTTGCAACAACGGTGGTAGAAAACATGGGTGATGGAAGGGGACAATGCTAGAAGAAGAAGAAGAAGAAGAAGAAGAAGAAGAAGAAGAAGAAGAAGAAGAAGAAAAACAAGAATAAGAAGAACGGAAAAGAATAAGAAGCCGAAGAAGATGAGAGAAGAGGAAGAGATTGGATTTAGAGGGGTGCAGCCACTGCCTCTGCTTTTGGGTCTGAGAGGGGAAGAAGATGAACAGTATTCGACAAAGGGTAAAATAGGCATTTGAAAAAATGATCATCTCTTTAACGTTTTCCGTCTTGGTCATTGATGGAAGGGAGGTATTTGTTAATTTTATCAAAAATAGAGGGGTGATTTTTGTTAAAATGAAACTATAGGGGAGGTTTTTATGTTTGCCAGAAAGGCCTTTTGAACTAAAAGAGTTTAGAGAGAAAGGCCTTTTGAAGCGTTTCCCACAGACGGCGCCAAATGATGTAGCGCAATCCAGTCACTCCTAGCTGGTACTCACGTGGCTCCTGAGAGGTACCTGAAACGAGAGGAAAGAGGAAGAACTCCGGGGGGGTTTCCTGGCAGGAACGCTCCGATGCTTAAGTTAGTATTGTGTGCAAGAAGCTGAAGGAAAACGAAGGCTAAGAGTGCAGGTTGCGCGAGTGATTGAAGATACCTTGTTCCTTGAGAATAAGCCCCTTATAACTGAATTCTGTTGCTTCAGGCCTTCTGACTTCTGACAGGGCAGGTATAACCGCCACTGTCAACCTGCACAGCCGTTACAGGTAGGGCTGAGGTGGCACGCACGGGGCCGTCATTGTAGGGTACGTGTCTGTCAGGTGTGGGATGCCTTTCTAAAGGTGGCAGGCGCGGCGAGGGGGACATGCCTGTTGTCCACAGGTTTGTCGGGTACGGCGGTCGGGCAGGAGGCCCTCCTGTGGTATACCGAACTGCTCTCCTGTGAATTACCCTGAGCTAGGCTGTCCTTTGAGTGACGGGCCGCCTGTGGCCAGTTATGCCGAGCTAGTCGACCCAAGGTGTTTGTGCCTCAAGGCGTCCGGAGAAGAATCGGTGCGTTCTTGCTTGGGAGTGACCCAAGGTCCATTGGGAGGAGCTCGGGTCTCAAAAGAGGTCAGGGTGCCCCGAACTCGGGACCCCTCGAAGTGCCTTAACCCGGGGAGGAGGTGCGGGCAAGGCGGCTTTCGGCGAGTAGTTTACCTGTCGAGTTTCCGTGCTGAACTCGGCGGGACTTTCCCTCCGAGTCGTGCTCACGTTCGTTGCGCTGTCACACTGAGTCACTATTTGAGCAAGGTCACGCCCACGTGTACCTGTGCTACGAGGTCGGGCCAAATCATTCTCCATCTATTGCCCCCCACTCCCTACGCTGGCGACGGTGACCCAGCGCGGGGAGGTCGTGACGCGTCGGGTGGATTTGGCGTCGGTATTTATGCCGCTTTGTCGCACGCTTCGTCTAGGTGTACCGGTCTAGCGCCCGGTTCGACCAAAAAAAGATTCGAGTCGTGTCCAGATAACGCGCGAACTTCACGCGACTTGAACTTCGCGGACATAAAAAACGCGCTAAATCGTTTTCGCCTCGATGAACCCGCGGTTGCGGCTATAAATAGGGGGTCCCTTGGCCATTTTCTTCACCACAAATCTTTCGTTGTTAGCGTTTGAGCTCGCGCCAGGGATTTGCTCGGGTCCTCCAGTTCGTTCTGTTCTTCCAGTCCGGTTGCGTTTCTTTGGTGAGTCCTCCCGAGCTTCCTTTTCCCTTCTAGTTTGTTTCTTTCTTTTAGTTCGGTATGTCGTCTAGTGTAGATAGTCTCATCGATGAGCCCGAGGTAGATACCTCGGCTCGGGGTGTCTCCTCTATGGCCCAGCCATTCGAAGTACGGGTGGCTTCGGGTCATCTGGTGTCCACCTCCAACCGAGGTCGGGAGCCAGATCTGTTCGGGCCTTCCATAATGACCTCGAAGAGGGTCTAGGACCTCATACAGAGGTTCCGCCTCCCTAAGGAGTACTCATATAGTCTTCCCACCGGAAACTTCCCATGGGAGCACGGTCCCAACGAGATCGTGATTTTCAGGGAACAACTGATAGTCGGGCTCAGACTTCCCTTTCACCCTTTGATCGTTGAGGTGTTGGTACACTTTAACATCACCCTGGACCAACTCCATCCGAACTCCATACGGAATGTGGTGGGGTCCATTTCTCTTTGCTTTGACCGTTCTCTCTCTATAGATTTAGATGTTCTTAGTACAATTCTGGCTATAAAGAAGAGCGCTTCGGGCGCTCTCCCCGGGCATAGGCGGTCCTATTACCTGTCCCCCCGCCCGGGTTTCAAACTCATGCACAAGCTCCCGAGCAAAGTCCTAGCTTGGAAGCGGGACTACTTCGTAGTTTGGAGCAGTACGGGGTGGCCCTTCCCTACCGATTGGAGGATAGCCGTTCAAGACTCTGGTGTCATCCTGGACGGGAAGACCAAGAAGGAGCTCCAGTCACTGGCTCTGCTCGGGTTGCATTATAAGGACTTCACTTCTGAGGAGAAGCTCGTCTGAGCGAGCTTGAGTCCGGGTAGGTTTTCCCCACTTCGGCTTTCCGTTCATATATTTGCTTCGGGTTGCTGATGTCGTGTTTCACTGCAGGTCCCATGGAGGCAGAGAAAATAGACAACCAGAAGCTCTTCCACCAGATGAAGAGGAAGAAACGCGTGGCAAAGAAGGCGCGCGTTGGGTCCCCGCAAGCTTCAGCCGAGCCTCAACTTCCGCAGACTTCTGCCTCGGGGCCCGAGGTGGTAGCCGCGCCCGTCATCGAGTTGGAAGAGGGGGCTGTGCCTAAAGGGCCTGAGGTGATGGCGGAACCTACCGTTAAGCCCACCGAGCCTACTACCGAGCCCACCAGACTTGCCAGAGAAATCGTTGTCGAGGCCAACACTGCTGCTGCCGGGGCTCATCCTGCCGAAGCTGCCGCCGAGGCCTCCGAGAGTTCTACTAACGATGTGGAGATGACGACTTCCAGTTCGGAGGGTCAGGGGAGCCAAACCGTCCTGAACCCCCAGTGTAGCCTGAAGAAGAGTAAGCTGGCTGGATACTCGGGGGAGGTCAGCGAGTGGGCCAAACTCACTCCTGGTCAGCTCGGCGCCCGAGCTGCCACTCATACTATGGTGGTGAGTTCCCCTTCCTTTTTTTCTTTTTCTTCTTTTCTTTTCTTTTCTTTTCTTTTTTTTTTGCTGGTCTCCCTCTTAATCGGTTCTCCTTTTTTCAGGTGAACTCCGCCATTCGCGCCTTGACCCTCCAATCAGATCGACATCTGAGGCGGGCTCTGGAGGCTGAGAAATCATCTCGCGCGACCCATACTGAGTTGAGGGCAGCTCGTTGTCAGGTTCACCGCTTGGAGAGTGACGCCTCGGCTCAAAAGAGTTTCATCGAGGTGTTAGTGTCAGAGAAGGGGGAGCTGGCTCGAGACAAAGATAAGTTGAGGGCCGAAGTGAACGGTCTCAAGGTCGGTCAGGAGGCCTTAGGGCTCGAGGTGAGCAGCCTCAAGGCTGAGTGGGATGCCCTGAGGCTCGAGGTACAAGGCCTCAAGGAGGCGAAGGGGAATCTGGAGCATGAAGTGGGGTACCTCTAGGAGGACATAACGGAGAAGACTGCAATCTTCGAGAGTGCTCTCGAGGAGGCCAAGACCCAGGTCGTCATTGACTACGTCAACTCTTCGAGATTCGATGATGTGATGACGGAGGCCTACCGTAAGGGCTTCAAACTCAGTCGGTGGCTGATCAGGCACCTCTACCCCGAGCTGGACACGAGCGCCATTACTACTTCGCGGATTACTGACGACATCGTGCGTCAATCAAAAAATGACCCCGATTCCGAGGATGAGGGTGCCGAAGATGGAGCAGAGGATGCCGGTCCAGATACTGTCCCCGAGGGGGTCCCTGATAGAGGCGGCGAGCCCCCGAAGTAGTTTGCTCTTTATATTTGTAACTTAGTCTTTTCCCTTTTTGAACTGTGAATGTACTATCCTGAGCCCTAGAGCTCGGGTAAAAATTCTTGTACCTGAACTCCCCTTTTAATGAAATATAGTTTCTTTCGAGTATCTCTGAGTGCAAAAATACTTCTAAGTGTGAGTGGACTCCAAACTGGTCAATTTAATGTATATGTTACCTGAGCTGTGTAAGAGCAACAGGGACTCCAAGTTGGTCATGTGTGAACTCGCTCCATTATCAGGACATGAAAATGAATTATATAGGGATGAAAAATTATTGTTATTATTTTTTTTTTGGTTGTTTCTGTTCTTTCTTTTTATTGTTGTTGATTAAACAGAGCCAAAGGCTTATTTTAAGTATTGAAATTTCGAGTCCTCAATTCATCATTATTCAAAGAGGTTACAAATTCCATTCAATATGAGAGAGATGGTATTGAAAGAATAGTGGCGAAGAATATTTGATAACTAGACCCAAAACCAATTTACTTTCAATACATCTCATCAACTTCATCTACCAGCAATTTCTGTATAGCAGCAGCCAATTCATCAGGTAAAGCCTTGAAATTCTTTAGGTACTTAGACATAGAAAGAATCTAACGGTGATCATGGATTGCAAGTCCATCTCGATCCTAAATGGGCCAAGGTTAAGTTTATGGGCTTTCTAGGCCTAAGGAGTAATGATTTTAGGTCCATGACATCGAATATTAAAACTTGATTATTTTAATTTTTAAATTACGTAACATGGAATACATGCAAAAAATATTGCCCAAACCCAAGTTAAATTGGGCTTGACTAAGCTTTGGCTTTGGCTATCACACAAAAAATAAGGCAAAAATGTTGAGATTGAAATGAAAAAAATAAGGTCTTGGTTGAAATAAGGAAGTTTTTGGGTTATTCTTAATTCTAAGAACTAAATCTTTTTAGATTCTTTTAGAGTCTTGAGCTTACTTGGTGACCAATTGTGCTGATGCAACTACAAAAGTCATAGTAAGGAAAAAAATGGTTTAAATATTGGATTCATTGAAAGAGGTATTGAAGGTTGATACCCTAAACATAGGTTTTAATCGAGGGAATAAGAAAAACTAAAAAGTGTTGGTCAATTTTTTTTTTTTTTTTTTTGGCTTCATAGTAGAAATAGGCTAAACGAAAAAAATAAGGTACCTTAGTGAAGAAGAAATCCAAAGATCTAGGACACCAGGCACATACAATTTCATTTGGCTAATTTACCCTACAAAACATTGATAACGATGATACATCATTCATTCTATTGTCTTTGTTGCATTATTCTTATTAGGGTAAATTAAACGAACCTCCCTTGTACTATGGGGTCAGTGACAAAGTCTCCAATACTAATTTTTGCAACAAAGACCTCCCGAACTTTAACAGTTAGACAAAGACTCCCTCTGTCAATGTTTCTGTTAGATACCAAAAAGATTCTCATTCAACTATTTAAATTTTTCTAAATCCCCAAATTACTATTTTCATATTTATTTGAACAATGAAAAAACATCTAAACAAATCATGGGTGACTAGTAAGTGGTGGATACCAGCGACAGACTGAGCGGGGGATGTTGCCGCAACTCTGACCAAATCACCAGTGACCACTAGGGGTGTCAATGGACAGGTTTTAGATTGGATTCGTCCAAATCAAAATCTATTTGGATGAATTGGATGGACCAATAAAACATATTGAATTTGGACGGATTAGAGGGACCAATATGACATATTGGATTGGACCTGGTCTGTCCATAATGAATTTATATTGGAATATTGGATTGAGCCAATATTTGGTCCATTGATAGAAGATAAGAACATACTTGTCAATAGACCAGGTTTGATTTAAGACCAATCTAAATTAACAGGAATTTGAACAGATTGAACAGTCTCTGGACCGGTCCAAAATGGTCCAAAATATTCATTGGACCAAGTCCATTTGTAATAGACTCACATTGGACTGGACCGGATTGGACCAAATTCAGTCCAATTTTCACCCCTGGACTGACCACAATGATGATTGATTCTTGTAAGTGGTGGATACCGATGAATTGTCCTACTCCCATAAGCTTAGCTCGTAACCTTTTGCAAATAGTCTGGAAGGGTATCTGAGCTCACCATATGAACCCAGACTCACTAAGACATGGATGATTGTAGAGCCTGTAAGACGAGAGAATTGAAGCTCTGCAAAAATTCCTTTTAGACTTGAACTAGTCTTTCCATCAAGGATAATTCATTGACGGCCGACGACAAACACTCCTTGAACCGCCGACCTGACTGGTTGTTGAAGAAGATGCCCAACTATCCTTCACCAATCTTTGACACCCAGTCAGGGAGTGGGATGTTTGCTTGCTTGGAGGCATAGAAGTTGAGGGAGACCGGAACCTTGAAACCTGTGTCACGGATCATCTCTGGAAGTTGAAGGTAGTCGGACCACTCTTACTTTTATGTCCCCCATCGTATTTTTAAGTATACACCTTCTTTCCCCCTTTTGTCATTTGGGGTCTCCCTCCCTTCCCGTGCAGCAGTGACATAATTGAAAGAACGTAGAAACAGAGGGACATTGCTAATTCTCTCTGACCCTCTCTCTAGTTCATCTCCTTTTTCAAAGCCAATACCACCACCGGGAACGCTAATAGCTGGGTTTACCTATGCCGGCAGGGACATCTGGAAGTGGGACTGAGGAATGGGGTTTGCAGAGGAAAAAGGGTTTCTTGGCATAACAGATAACAGAAAAATAAGATAGTCTCTGTTTTTTGTTATACATTTATTCCCGTTTCTTTTAGTGTTTCGGAGTTCGATCGATCTTCGTGGTATAAAGAATGAATGTCATCGTGTTTTTCTTCCAGTTTTTGTTAAAAGAAGATGTAATTAAAAATCCAACTTTATTATCTTCTAGTAGAGATGTCGACGTCTGAAGGCAGTGGTTATGCGATCGATTCCCATGCTCGTTCAAGTCTGAACTCTGAAGCCAAACCGTGCTGTGGTGAGCTTGGTGCCTGGTGGTCCATGCCAGTTAGGCGTCGGTAACACTAATACCATCGCTTACACCGATCAAGACACCCATGTACTATGGGGGTTTAACGAGATCACATCTCGCCCCACAACGCCCCCAATACATCCCCGCCATGTATTGAGAACATCTCTCGATGATGGCATCATCGGGACTGGTACTATCATTGGGAGATGTTCTCAATGCACGGTGGGTAGACCTGTTCATGGGCCGGCCCGGCCCCTAGACGGGCTTGAACAAGCTTTTTGGCCCGTGGGCTTAACCTCGGGCCAAAAAGCCCGGCCCGCATAAAATTCGAGCCGAGCTTGGGCTTTGCCAAAATAGCCCGACCCGAGCCCGGCCCGGCCCGACCTATAGTTAAACCTAAGTAAAAACCCTATGTGATGTCCATTTGAATAAATTTTTTGATTTAAGAAGGTTGTTAATTCACTTGTAAGCCCATTGTTCATTTAAATAGGGGAAAAAAACATCTGAATTAAAATAGATAATGTCTATTTGAATAGGAAAAAATTCGAATTTCTTTTATTAGGTCGGGCTTCGAGCTCGGGCTCAGGCTTCAGGCTTTTTATCAGGGCTGAACTCAGGCCCAAGTTGTAGGCCCATTGGTCGGACCGGGCTCGGGCTCGGGCTCGGGCTCGGGTCTAACATTTTTCTGTTAATAAAGAGTAAAAGCCTGGCCCGGCCCGGCCCATGAACAGGTCTAACGGCGGGGATGTGCTGTGGAGCGTTGTGGGGCAGCTCCTTGTGGGGTGGAGATGTGAACTTGGGTTTAACACCTTTGCCTCATTTTTTTTTCTTTAATTGGTCTTTTTCTATTTCATGAATGCTTGTTCTTATATTTCTCAAGGATTAAAGGTATTTTTCGGTCAATTAAATTTTAAGAGAGTGGCAAAAAAAGAAAGAAAATAGAAAAAAATCTAATGGGGTATTTTGATAATTGATCACCTTCCATCATCTGACTTAATGGACGAGGGGGTCTTTGTCTAACGGCCAAAGTTTAGGGGGGTCTTTGTCACAAAAAAAGTGCAAGGGGGTCCTTGTAATTTACCCTTCGACTTACTTGTAGTCGTGGTGGTAATTTGAAATGATAAATGATGATAATAATAATAATAATAATAATAATAATAATAATAATAAGAAGAAGAAGAAGAAGAAGAAGAAGAAGAAGATGACTTCATTGATTGAACTACTACCTACAACTTAAAAGAAAATATGTTAATTTCTACATCATTTTTAAAATATAGGTTTTTTTATACCATTAGATTCATGAGTTATAGACTTAATTAATACTTTTTTTCATTCAAAATTAGTGGGATTCAATAATAACAAACAAAAATGCTATAGATGTAGAATTCATTACTTTGATTTATAACATTCCATATTATTACTCTCTAATATTTCTCATAGCATTTGTTTTAGTTTGAAAATACATTAGTTGGGGATGAAACTTGTAGAAATCAAGTAAACCCCTAAGTTTAGCCATCTAACCGACAGTAACACTATATCAAATTATGATCCACATGGCTATTTTATTTGGGCAAATTTACTCTAAAAATTAATGATAGTACTAATACATTGTCATTCATTTCATTGATGTTTCTATTATTAGTAATTGTTGTAGTTGTAATAATAATAATAATAATTAATTTTGGTATTCTTATTAACACTCATGTAATACACATCATGAGTGTTAATTTGCAACATCACGAGTCTCAAGGGTAGGACTTGCGACATCACGAGGAACATAATTTGCAACAAGATTAAGAACATCAATTAGGCAAATTTGGAAGAAGTATAAATGCAAATTTATAGAGTGCAAATATAAACAAAATACAAGATTTTATACTTTACAAATTTGCATTTGTACTCCTTCCAAACTGAGCCTTAGTGATTCAACACTTTCATCTTGGTTGGATTCATCATGATAACTCTCCCCCGAGTCTACTCTATCAAGAGTCTCAAGCATCAGATTGCCAACCTATTACAAGATTTCATTAGATTTATCAATTAGGGATTCAACAATCGTCTTTTAGGTTTTGTTCTTCGTCTTCAACAGCTGTTGTGACATGATGACTTGGATCACAGTCACTAAAAGTACTGAAGTCCAACTCTATGCCTCTATTAAAAAAACCAAATGATTTAGTAAAAGGAAAAACATTTTCATCAAACACAATTTCAACATGTCTATATATGTATACTTGCCTAGTCGTCTGAGGATAGAAACATTGACATTCTTTATAGGTAATTTCTATATTCCAATAAACAAAGAAGGAAGAGAGTGTGGAGAAAATTTTGTATTTTTTGGCATAATCACACAAGTAAGAAAAACAATTGCATCCAAAAGCCCAAAGTGATGTATAGTCAGGGTCTCTTCTAGTTAAAAGTTTATATGGGTTTGCATTCCAAAGGAAGATGACGAGAACCGATTAATGATGTCCCTCCCCTCCTAAGGAATGGGAATCCCATTCCAGCCAACTCTTTGGAATTTAAGAGTCTCCTCTTATGAACTGTCAATAGATTATAGAACTAATTAAGGTGGAACTCACTAAAAGATAAATTTGAGAAAGAAGAAGAAGTTATATTTTTCTGTATTCAATGCATAGGTATTTAAATACAAAAAGGTGGAGTCCAAATAGAAAGACAGATAAAGGATAAGAGCCAGCTACGATCTAGAATCATAGACGTGATCTATTATCCCCCTCAAGTTATACGTGGGCATGCCATGTTTAACTTGAAATGAAGAGATGCAAATTTGTCGAAGGTGATCCCCTTACTGAAACCATCGGCCAGCTGTTTTGCAGATTTGACATGATGAATTTAAAAGCTTCTTCTTGGCAATGAAATCTTGGACAGTGGATACCAATCTCAATATGCTTTGATCGATGATGAAGAACTGGATTCGCTATAAGAAAACTTGCACTGATGTTGTCGCAAAGTAAGGTAGGGGTGATTAAAGGGGAAATTCAATCTCATGAAGTAGAGATTGAATCCAAAGTGCCTCAACTGTAGTAGACGCAAGACTGCGGCATTCGCTCTCAGTGCTAGACCGAGAGACGGTATTTTGCTTTTTTGATGACCAAGAGACCAAGTTACTGCAAAGGAAAATGCAGAACCTACTTGAGATTTTCTGTCCACATGATCACTCGCTCAATCAACATCAGAAAATGATAGAAGTGAATCCACTGAAGACGGTGTTATACATAATTCATAATGCATGGTTGCTTTTAAGTAATGTAAAATACGTTTGACAACCACCTACATAAACTGACATGCCTTCTTGATAGAGAAGGCGATGTCGGGGCAAGTAAGTGACAAGTATTGTAAGGAACCAACAGTCCTCCTATATAAGGTGACATCAGAGAAAGATTCTGTAGTATAAAAACATTTCGAAGAGAAGGAAGTGCGAGTTGGTTTAGCATCGACCAGAGAAAGATTGTGTTGGGAGAGGAAGAGGTTTAACGAGAATCGTGTTCTTCAACACCCAAGAAATAGTGGATATCTCCAAAATCTTTAACTGTGAATGTAGAGCTCAAAGAAGCAATAAGAGATGAAATCATGGAGGAGTTACTACCTGTAATGAGAATATCATCCACATAAATGAGAATGAAGAGAGACAACCCATGATGATCGTGCTTGTAAAACAAAGAATGATCGATCCATTTTGGAGTTGTTCAAGCCATGATTTTGTAAGAACATGGAAAATTTACTATACCAAATGCAAGGAGCTTGTTTCAAGCCATAGAGAGAGAACTTTAACAAACAAACATGATTAGGATGAGTAGTATCATTGAAAGCCGATGGTTGTTCCACAAAAATTGTTTCTTTCAAATCCCCATGAAGAAATGCATTTTGTACATCAATTTGATGAATGGACCAGCTTTTAGAGACTGCAATAAAAAGTAATAACCTGATGGCGATAGGTCTAACAACTGGGCTAAATGTCTTGTGATAGTCCACACCCTCTTGTTGAGAGAATCCCTGGGCGACAAGGTGGGCCTTATAGCATAAAATGCAACCATCTGGACCACGCTTAAGGCGAAACACCCACTTAGAGCCAATGACATTTTGATCAATTGGGCTAAGTACAAGGACCTAAGTCTTGTTATGAGTGAACGCGTCAAATTCATCTTTCATGGCATTGTACCAATTCTTGTCCAAGAGATCTTGATTAACAGTGGAGGGTTCAGTTGTAGGGTATTTGGGTGCAAGGTAGGTTGTGGGTTTGAAAATACCACTCTTTGACCAAGTGGTCATAGGGTGGGTATTGGTTGGTAGAGGATCAACATGGGTAGAGTTAAGAGGTAGAGTGGTAGAGGAGGAGGGAGGGGAGGGTGGAAGGTTTGCATTGGTATGGTGATCAACCAATTCTAAGGTCGATTCAGAATTGGAGGTCAATGGATCAGAGGTAGGATAAAGGGGAGAAGGTTCGTTATGATTTGGTTTGATAGGAGGTAGAATTATGAATTGAATGGGTAATGAGGGTATAGGTTGGGAGTGACTGGGTTGCGACAAATCATGATTAATAAATTTAAATGGAAAATAGCTCTCATTGAACAAGACATGACGAAAGACATACCAGCGACCAGTGGAGGGATCAAGACATTTGTTTCCATGATGTGTAGCACTATACCCAAGAAAGATGCAAGGAGTAGAACGATAGTTCATCTTGTTACTGTTGTTGGGCCTCAAATGTGGAAAACACTAACAACCAAACACCTTCAAGAAGTTGTAATCTGGAGTGCTATGAAATTACTTCTTTCATGGAGATCGATGTCCAAGAACCCGAGTGGGTGTTCAGTTATACAAATATGCAGCACTAGATAATGGTTTTCACCAATAAATGAATGGAGCTGAAGCTTGAGCAAGCAAAGTCAATTCATTTTCAACAATGATACGATGTTGTCTCTCAATACTACCATTTTGCTCGGAGGTACGAGGACAAGTCAACCGATGAGTGATCCCATTCTGTTCAAGTAGACGAAGAAAATTTCAAAACTCTACTCCACCATCAGTTTGTAGGGCCTTTATGTTATAGTCAAGGGCATTTTCAACATTAACCTTAAATTCGAGAAAGATATGTAAAGCATCAGATTTTTGTATCATGGGAAAAATCCATAAGTATTTACTATAGTCATCAACAAAGCTAACGTAGTATTTATAACCAGAATGAGAAGTAACTTGGGCTGGTCCCCAAACATCTGCGAGAACCAGTTGCAAAGGAAAAGAAATAGAAGACCTAGTAGTAAAAAATAGTAATTTGTGACTTTTGCCCATTGGACAAACTAAACAAAAAGACAAAGACTTTTTGGAACTAACTGGTAATTTATTCAGAGAGAGAACTTAACAAACTATGCTCGAAACAGGGTGGCCTAGTCGTTGATGCCATATATCAATGGTCGCTTGTTCTCCTACAAAAGCAAACTTCTCTTAAATGCAGGTATCTCCTAACCATAGCTAGTACAGTCCGTTATTATTCGACCCTTGTAGAAGAACCTTCTTCGTTGCCTAAACCTTCACAAGAAAGAAGCAAGGATGAAACTCAAAGCACACATTGTTATCAGCTGAGAATTGTGCTACGAACAAGAGATTCTTTGTAATTTTTGGAACATGCAAGATATCTTTAAGAATAAGAGAACGAGATGGAGTTGGTAAAATAGAAGACCCAATGTTCTGAATTTGCAAACCTACTCCATTAGCAATACGAATTTGATCTAGTCCAGTATATTTGGAGTGAAGGCTCATTTTGGAAGGAGTGCAAATGCAAATATGTAGGGTACAAATGCATACAAAATAATAGAAAACGTAAGGTTTTGCACTCTACATATTTGTATTTGTACTTGTTCCAAATTGAGCCGAAGTTTCAGATTTGCAAGATTCGAAGTAAGATGATTTGTAGCTTTGGAATTTGGGTACCAGTTGCCATCATTTACAACAGGAGTCATATTGACGGAGTTGGCATTCTTCTCGGCATCCTTCTGATATCGAAAATAACACTTTCGGGTTGTATGGTTCTTCTTTTTACAAATTTGACAGGCTTGGATGAACCCCGTATTGCTGTTGTTGTTTGCATTTGGATTCTTCTTGCAATAGTTCTGTTGGTTCCCTGGTTTTTATTATAGCTAGATTTGTCTTGTTGTTCACGTTGAGCAACATGGACGTTGGTGAAAGTGCTTTCAGGTCTAGCTTTCAGGGTCTCCAATCTAATTTCATGGTTAAGCAGCATATATTGCAAGTCATCAAAAGTAACAATATCAGATCGAGTACTTATAGAGGTGATGAAAGACTCATAATCCGAGCCAAGCCCACTTAATGTGTGAAGCACCAAATCAAAGTCAGACACCGGTTGGCCAGCTATAGAAAAATTGTTAGAGATGACTTTGGCTTTTTGGAGATATTCAATCATAGAGAGAATTCCCTTCCTCAGATTCATCAATTCACTATGTAATTGCATGACTTTGACTCTAGAACGAGAGGCATATAATTTTTCCAGGGTGCTCCATACAGCATGTGTTGTGTTGTAGCCAATAACTTGCCCAAGGACTCCTTTCAGTAAGCGTGGAGAACATCTAGCTAAGAAGCAGCCGATCTTGTTTCCTCCATTGGGTATATGCAGGATTTGGAGTGGACTGACCATTTGTTTGAATTGTTTTAGGCGGGCAGATAAGTGTTCAATCAACATAGCCAAGCAGATCCATTCCAAAGAGAGCAAGTAGTACCTATGATGTCCAAATCAGATAGTCGTAACGATCCACTTTTACTGTAACAAGTTGACCAAGATTGAGTGTTGGTGTTGTGGTTGAAGGCACCCGAAGAGATGTAATATCTTGTGTCATTTATGCAGTGATAGCCGCAGCAGAGGTAACTGAGTTGTTGTCAAAATGATTATTAGCCATCTCTTATTGATCCTACTCTGATACCATAAAAGATATATTTGAGATAGAAGAAGTTATAATTTTCTGTTTTGGATGCATAGGTCTTTAAATACAAGAAGGTGGAGTCCAACTAGAACTCTAATAATAATAAAGGTAACTATAATTAACGGATAAGACAGATAAAGGATAAGAGCCAACTACGATCTGAAATCATAGACGTGATCTATTACTCACCCACTAAGGAGTGAATTACTCTAATTAGCGAAGTACAGTCTGTCATTGTAAACTTATATTGGACTTTTCTCCTCTGAGTGTATCCAATGATCTTCGTGAATATCAAAAAAGATCAGAAGGAAATAAAAAAAAAAAAAAAAATTGATTTTGTTGTCTTTCCTTTTGTTTCGCCATAGGAGAATTTGATGGTTGAATAGAAAATCGGTCCAAATCTGTGTTATATAGCTAGCAAATCAAGACTAAAGGTACATTGATTTTCATGCCTCGGAATATTTGAAACAGTGGTAATCAGCATAGTTGTTTGGTGTTACTACCGATGCACGGCTGCATGTGTGAATGTCCTTCCAGTTCTGGGCCACCATTCAAGGATCTTGATGAAATAATGGCTTCGTACGTGTCTGGGTTTACAGATAAAGATGCTTCTTCATGTTAGTACTGTGAGCTTTCCTTTTCTTCCAATGCTTCAAAAACATGGACCACCACAAACAAACAGAAAAGGAAGAAGATTTGATAGTGTGGTTCAAGTGGTGGTCCAATCACAAACAAGCCACCGGCTCCCTGGCAAAGTTTCCAAGAGAGGAAGTGAATTTGCTTTAGACATAGGGCTGTTCATAATAAGACCCAAATTAATCAAACCGACCAATCCAGTCCGATCCAATTCGAGTTGGTCGGTTTTTCTTTAGCATCGGTTGATTTCGGGTTACAAAAAAATATAAACCAATGGTTCGGTTCGGTTCGATTTCGGTTTCGGTTTTCATGTGTAAAAATCGAAACCGAACCGACTTAGATATATATTATAAATATATAATATATTTCAGATATATTATATATATATATATATATATATATATATATGATATATTTCAGATATATATTTGTGGAAATATATATTTCAACTTTATTTCAGAAATATACATATTATATATAAAATATCAGTTTTAATCTATCAAATCATTTTTAATTTCTAGGCATCCAGCCTTTGCTTTCTTAAACTTGAATCCTTTACCGAGAGAATCATTCACAAAACCGACCCAAACCGATTCAAATCAAGCAGGTCAGTTTTACTTAGTACTGGGTCGATTTTGATTTCATTTCTAGATAAACCGACCAGATCGAATCAGTTGAAAAAACATCAATAAACCAACCCAACCTGGCCCATGAACAGCCCTATTTAGACCGCATCCATCCTTGATCTGAATGGACCTAAATCTAAAGTTTCGTCCAATTTATGAGTTGTTTTTCAAGTAAAACTTGATCAGGTAGCAATTTTATACGTTACTAGTTACTTGGATAAAGAGAAAAGTGAGAGCTTATTGGCATCAACAAGCAGGTGGGTAACCCTTCCTCCCCTGGGTAATTAATACTCTCAAAGATCCTAAATTACTGTTAAACCCAATATAGTGGCAAATGAACGCAGGTATTATAGTCAACTTATTACCAGTTGACTGAATTAACCCTTCCTCCCCCACTAAATACCTGCAAACAAACGGGGCTTTATATAGAGGAACTCAGTTCGGCACCTGCACCAAACTGCCTAGGGTTCAGGGATTGGGATAAAGGATTTGAAAGAGAATGTAATATTCTCTGAATGGTTCTGTTGGCATGAAAGAGAATGTAAAACTGTAAAGCTGATGGAACTGATTCTCTAATTATATGGTAAGAAAACTCTAGACCAAAGAGGTATCTTGGGAAAGCCTTAGGCACCCTAATCAACCCATCATAGGAAGATCATTTCATGCTTCTCATCAATTTGTTTCAATGACAACCATTTCACCTCAAATAAATTAACATCTCGATCATATCTCAGCTGGTCTCCTAATACTTGAAATAGTATCTCTATTTGAAAGGCATCATATGAAACCGGTCCCCATCTCAATAGACATAATGATGAGATGCCTTGAATAAGATTCAGGTTCCATGAATCATGGGTTCATGAGAAAACTGCATTTTCCTTGGATAACATCTCAGAGAAAGTGGAAAGCAGACTTGGAAAGCATGAAAGTATGAAACCGATACTTGGATATATATGCCCCAAATTTTGTTACACAACAAAAGCTTCTTCTTCTGCAAAGAGAGTTCGTTGACTCGTGGACAGTAGATGAAACAAGGAGAACTCTCTAATGTTGGTTATAGTACCATCTCGCACTCACTTGGTGTCACCCATGCTTATTGAAATAGAACGAACCAAACTAAAATTCCGCTGTAGACTCTAGGTTAATATTTTATTCAGGAATGACTATCAAACTAATTTCCTGTTTATATTAGTCATTTCTACCAGAAGTAGGGGTGTCAATTGGACTGGATTTGGTCTAATCCGGTCCAGTCCAATGTGAGTCCATTACAAATGGATCTGGTCCAATCCCGTCCAATGAATATTTTGGACTGGTCCAGAAACTGTCCAATCTGTTCAAATTCCTATTAGTTTATATTGGTTTCAACTCAAATCTGGTCCATTGACATCTATGTTCTTATCTTCTATCAATGGATCAGATATTGACTCAATCCAATATAAATTCATTATGGACGGACCAGGTCCAATCCAATATATGTCATATTGGTCCATCCAGTTCGTTCAAATTCAATATGTCTTATTGGTCTGTCTAATTCGTCCAAATAAATTTTGATTTGAACGGAGTCCAACCCAAAACCGGTCCATTAACACTCTTAACCAGAAGGGTCTTCCAAGTTGAGCGTTTCAATGTCAATAAACTTCTCTCTCTCTCTCTCGATCTCCTACCCACATTTACCCATACGACATCGCAGCCGTACATTGAATCACATTAATGTTTAATCCCCATTTAAGTAAAAAGGGAAGGCCATGGTGCCATTTCCAGTTGGGGGGTGGGGGCATTTCATGAATCACCTTTATAATGTTTCTTGAATGGGGGAAGAGGGATTGCAGCAGTGCCCATTTTGATATGCCACATTGAAAAGTGAAAAAGCTTATTACTTTTTGAATTGTCACATCCCAATAGGACAAGGATAAAATGCAACCATGCCAAACACCCTCTCAGGCTATATTTGGTTTGATAAAAAATAAGGGATTTCTCTCCCTTCTTTTTTTTTCAAACAGAACAAACAAATAGATTTTATAGCTTCTTGTTTTAACAAAAGTCACAGATTGAAATACTGTCAAAATTGTTATAAAAGAATGTGGCTCATGGTAAGAATTTTATAACCAAACACTCTAATGTTATTCATTCTTGTACATTCTTACCTAGAATAAGAATGAGGTTTCTCAAGTGCAAAGTTGACTTTAACAAATAAAAAAAGGTTGACTTTGTCATGAGCTGTATTTGGTGACTTTTTGATTCAAAATCATGCTCTTTAAGTGTGTTTTTCTTTTAAGGAAATTAGCTGCACACCCATTTGCATTAATTTTAAAACTAGAATTCCAAACTAACCACCCTATCTCTCGACTGTATCTAATCAACTAAACTTGACTTTTGGCCAACTGTTTTTGTTGAAAAAAAAAAACCTTAGGAATCCTTGACTTTGAAGGCTCTGCAACTAGAGAATTGAAGGGACTATTACTTGATATAATTGATAAAATTTCAGACTGATAAGCATGAGAACATAGGTTCAAACCTGAGAGTGGATATTTTGTGCAAAAAAGTTTGTCAAAGATTAGGACTCTATCCAATCCACCCCTCCCAAAACCCCAAATAAGTTGGACCAACATTAGATAATAGCTTTTGTAACTAGAGAAAGTATAGGGTTTTGATTTAATAACCTCAACATTTTGGTCCAGAAAACTAAAATCCAAGAACAAATATTAATTACAAATTTACAATTATTGCATTTATCAATTTCGAAGGGAAACCAAACAAAAGAATACCAAAAATAGAAGCAAGTTAGTTTTCTTTAGAGATTGACTTTATTTGTGGGACCCTGGCCCTCGTAGTTTGGCACAACCCATGCGCTATGAAGACTGCTGCACTATTGGACCGATCCCATGTTCCCACTTGGAAAAATGCATGAACCAATGTAGCCTGGTCATTGCAGATCGACAAGTGCCTAATTCTGGTTTATTTGACTTGTTTGAGGAAGAAGCCCAATTGAATTAAAGGACTATTTTGCCACAATGTCAACCACAACCCAAATGTTTTCTGTCAGAGAACTTTTCTCACACCCTTGAAAGGGGGTTTTATTTGGGCATCCCTACTGAAAAGACTAAAGAATCCCTTGTGTATAATGCTAAAATTTAATATTAGAAGGTTATTCTTGTCTTTTAAATCAATTTTTTTTTTCTGAAAAATAAAAGATTTTTTAGAATGATAAAATTAACATATAGGGATTTTTTTATCCCTCAAATCAAGTAGTATTTGACAAATAATTAGGGGTATCCGGGTATGTGTCCAAATCATACCAAACTTAAACTTGAAAGTCCATATAACTTGAAAATCCATATAGTTTATCTTCTTTCCTTTTATATACCCACTCTGTCCTCTCTCAAAAAAGGGTTAAATGCAATTTAATTGGGAAAAAAAACGAGTATATGCAGAGTGGAAATCTCACTCTTATCTCTGTGGTTTCTTAATTCTAATTAGAAAGTGTTCTCATATCTTTAATTAAAAAAAATAAAAAATATAATTACGAATTAAACCTAATATGGTCTCTTTAATCAAATTAAAAACCCATCGAAACATTTCAAGACTTACCATGTAGATCTCAAACAAATTATTTTCTTATAGCTATCCTGTATTATGGCTCATTAGCTAGGGTAAATATAAAGAGCCCTCAAATAGATTCAATCCTTCATAAAAGTGGCTGGCTCTGTTCATAAAAAAAAAAAAGAAAATGTTAAAATGTTGGAATGGCGCAACTTCTTCAACATTAGGTATCTGTCCATGGAGGAGTCTTACAAGTAAATTGATTTCAACACTACAGAAATATGATATGATAACAGAAACACCACGAATATGCCATTAGGTCTTAAGGATGAGCATCCAAGTATCTTATAGGCCCGTTTGCTTTTCAGGAAGTTATTTATATGGGTAAGTGCATTTATTGATATTCTTTTATTTTTCAGGTAAATAAGACAATCTGATAATGATTGTTTTAGCCATATAAAAAGATATTATTAAAAGGGACAATTTTGTTTCACCTAAATGTCGGATACCCATTTAGGAGGGTAATATATCCAGGAAAAATAATTTTTTCATAAACTCCACATAAATCTCAAAAAAGAACATGAGTATCTTGGTCAGTGGAAACCAAAATTCCATTGACGAACTTTCCCCCTCTCAAAATCCAAAAAAAAAAAATGAATGGGCCCTTAGAGCACTCCTTGGATAAAAAAAAATGTATTTGGTTGAATTTAAAATCAACGATTTGTAGTTGTTTCTTTTCCATTATTTTCCCATCAAATTATCTCTTATAATCTTGGATTGCCTCAATGAAAAAAAAAAAGTTGTTAGTTGTATTGCATTATAATTGTTTTCATAATTATGAAATTTCATAAGAAAACAAGAGTAAAATGCCATAGTTTAAGCATAAAGGAGAATAATAATCCCTCTCTTTCAATTTATATCTGTTTTTGGTTTTTTTTTTTTTGAGCTTTTTCTTCCATACAGTTGTGGTTTTCAAAGAACATCTAACCAAACCATGAATGATCTTTTTTGAGCTTTATAGCTTTCAAAAGCCCAGCAATAGCCCAACCAAATATAGAATGGTGTAGGAAACAGTTTGCACCAATTTTTTCCCTTATTTTATAAAGTTATGCCCACTATAAGTCTTAAATCTAACACAAACCCCATTCTGTTTTACTTCAATATTTTGTCAATCTAGAACAAAAAAAAAAGGATCTGTTTTTAATATTCTTCCTCCCAGTTATTACTTATGAAACTTAGAATCATATTTTCTAAAAAGAGTCCAGATTTCCTACCCATGACAACTCTGCTCACACCTAAGGGTGTCATTGTGTCAATGGATCGGTTTAGGATTGAACCCCATCCAGTTCAAAATCAATTTGGACGGATTGGATGGACCAAAAAGACATAGTGGATTGGACCAATCCAGTCCAAAATATTTATTAGATTGGACTTGACTTGGTCTGTCTAAATTTATATTGGATTTAGTTGAATTAAGCCAATGTCCGGTCCATTGATATAAGATGAGAATATAGGTGTCAATGGACCGGATTTGTATTGAAACCAATCTAAATTAAAATGAATTTGAACAAACTAGACAGTGCGAATATTAAACTGAACCCGTTCAAAATGGTCCAAATTATTCATTGGATTGGATTGGACTTGGTCCATTTTTAATGAGCTCACATTGGACTGGAATCCAATCGCAGCCACACATGAGAACATCTCATATTATCAAAGGGAGTCGAAGAGATGTTCCCAATACACGGAAGTAGTGTTTTGTGAATTGGCGATGGATAGAATTCTTGTGGGCAAGACATCCGGAGTCTTGTAAAAAGCAAATGCATAAAATAATAAATATTAAAAATAAAATTAAAAGAAAAATGCACTTTAATTGTGTAACAACAAAGTTAAAAAAGAAAGAAGCACTTTTCTGCCCAAGAAAAAAAAGCACTTTATAAGTTTTATCTTTTGTGTGGTTCTCCTACTTGGATGTATAAAAATTAAAGAATAAAAAACTGTTTTAGAATTTAAAAAAGAGTTGGAAAAGAGATTAATTAACTATAAAAAGGACATTTTTTCGGTAATAACTATAAAAAAGGACTTAGTGGGCATACGTTTTCGTGCGTGGAAAAATTGCTTTTCATCCCTGAATGATGGTTGGGCCCAGATCCTTTAGTCACAGGACAAGTGGCAAATTACTGGATGGAAACCGTTAAAGGGATTAGGGCCGGATGCGGTGGAACCATCAAGATCAATCATGTACGGTAACGCACACATGCTTGGATGATGCCCTGCTGCACTAAATCTTTGTTGATAACGGCCTTCAGCCTCAGATGCTTTCGGTACCTACCATCCATTGCGCCACATCCCTCCGATGTCAGGATTCAGGGAATAAAAGCTTTGAACGCGCCGCTCAGAAAATATTCCCAATCATGATTTCGCATCATAACCAGGAAAGGATTTGTAGAGAAGTCACTGTTTGGTGGGGCCAAGAATCGGGTGGACCATCAATTCCATTCATTCCCTTCATTGCCGATTCTAACTTATCTATTAATGGTCGGTGGGGCCCATGGCATCTCGTTTTTTCGGAATGCTTGGCGTTAACGCAGATTTGAGTTGCCACTTCATTACGTCAAACCTCCCCCCTCCCCTCTCTCTTTTTATATCAAAATGTTTACAACTCACTTTATAAACATTTCAAATGTAAAAAATCCCTCACTTTATACATCAATGCTGGCATGTGAATTCGCATCAATTTTGAGTTAGCATTCATCCTATTGTACTTTAGGCTTAAAAATTCTGACCTTGGACTGAACCGTTATTCTCTCTAAAAAAATGATTTTTGGACTACAATCCCCTTTAGAAATCTGAATTGTAACTCTCTTATAGACTACTAGTAGCACCTTATAAATCGCATCCTGCCCGTGGATTTGTCCTTAAACCATGGTCATGAATCAGTCCACCCCTAGAGTGAAGCTCTAGATTTCTAGGGGTGGACTGACCTATAAACACCCAAACAAAAGTGAAGTATGGATAGGCCCAATGTAGATTTCTGATTTCCACTACAGAGTTATAAACATTCAAAATGTCAAAAACCTCAATTCTATACATCAATGCCCACCCATGAATTGGCACCAATTCCAAGTTGGCACCCACCCCAACTGTACTTTGAGCCTAAAAATTCTGACCCTGGGCTGAACGTCATTCTCCCTAAAAATAGTGTTGTATCAAATTAATCGCCCACATTAATCTGTTTGGTTCAGATATGAATGAAAATGAGAATTGGAATCAGTAGGAATGAAATTCCATTCCCAAGAAAAGGGGAGGAAATGACAATTCCCTCAAACGAGAAAATATTATTCTACTAAGAATAAGAATGAGATTCCAATTCTACCCAACTAAATAATTGGAATCGTAGTAGCTCATTCCTAATTCCACTTTCAGACTCTTATTCCCACGAACCAAACAGGGCCAAAAACTTTTATCAAATTTCATGATTGTTAGCGGACTCCATATATCCATATATTGACGCAAGGCTTAGATGATGATGATAATAGCAACCCTTAGCTAATGTTGTCAAACTCAGATTGAATGGGATGTTTATTCTTTTAAGCTTTGTTGGGTCCTTTTTTTAGTTAACATTATGGGAAGCGTGAACCCACCGATACGCATTGAACATGTCACCAGTAATGACTTAATAGACAAGTTAACGGGAACTAACGGAGTTATCCCGGTAATAGCTGTATTGGTGGTCAGGAACTCTGTTAACAAGATAACTCCGTTAGTTCCCGTTAGCTTGCCTATTTACTAGTGACGTGTTCAATATGTATTGGTGAGTTCATGCTTCCTGTGAATCCATGGGTTTACAGAATGTGAATTCCTTTTTTTTTTATGTATTTCACAGGTTGAATTGTCTAAGGGTGTCCACGGTTTGGTTAACTGAATCATGGCCTTTTTTTGTAAATCAAACCGGTGATATTAGTTTTTTCGTTTCGCCAAATCGAAACTGAATAAGTACCACCGGTTTCGGTTTTTGACCGATTCAATTTGTCGGTTTATCGGTTTTATATTTATAATATATATTATATAAATATAAATATTATATTATATTATAAATGATAAATTAATATATAATATATTATAAATATTTTAAAAATATATAATGTATTTATAGATAGATCATTATAAATATAATATAAGTATATATTTATATATAATGAATATATATTGATATAAAATGCATAGAAAATATGTGACATATATTGAAAAAATATATAAAATATACATATAAATATATATATATATATATATATATATATATATATATATATATATATATATATATATATATATATATATATATATATATTGGTCAGAATGAAAACCGAACCAATCCTTTGGCTTTTCAAAAATTCTGAACCAAAACCAAACCAATCAATTCAATTAACTGCATTTTACAGTTCGATTTTCTTAATTCGATTCAGTTTTTTGATTTTTCATGAACACCCCTAAAATTGTCTAACAGTTGGTTAAATTAATAAAATTATGACTCAATGAGCTTTTGAGTTTTCCATCTGATCTGATTTAGCAATGTGTAGCAGAAGAACTGGCCGGGTTTAATATAGTATAGGTTGTCCTAACTCCACCCACCCATTATCATCTCAAATTCTTTTGTTCATGGCAACATAGAAGCCCTAGCCGATTGAAACGCATACCATATACATCTGGATTGAACGGCATGTGCATCTAAGAATTTGTAAGGGGCTAAAGATAAAAGGGCAAAATATAAAGTTCCTTAAATTTAAATTTTATCACCTATACCAAAACTAAGGTAAGTATCTTTGTTATAATACCTGTGATATTAAGAGTTTCTAAGGCTAATCGTTGTGCAAAAGAACCACTATAAAAAGGCGTTTTCAATAGACAATAAATGAAAAAAAAAGTTATTTGAAATGTTTATTTCCCTTTTTAGCCATAACAAATGTCGGGTAATTACAGGATTTAGACCACCAATGAATGGGTCCCATCAAGAAGTCAAGGTCTAGGGTTAGACTCTACCAAAGGCTCTAATAACAAATGTTCAAAATATTGCAAAGTATTAATCTGTATGGTACAATGTGTATCAATTTTTTTATTCAATCAAACGTTGATTACATTGTTTTAGGCAACGATTAAAGTATTGGTATCAGGTATCGTATCGGACATGTGGATATGAATATGGATACGGATACGTTTTAGAAACGCATGGATATAGATGAAAAAATATGGAGACGCTTGGATACATTAGAAAATGCATATAAATTCCATAAATATATTAATAACATTACATTTAAGGTAAAAATAGTCAAAATTAATGTACAAATGCATATGAAATGTATATTCTAATGGTATTTTTGAATAAATATATTACAATTAATATACTAGGATGCATAGAAATCCTACAATTTTCATTGATAATGTATCAATCTAGAATCCTAAAACATATTACATAAATTTTCACAAATGAATACATGTACAAAGCTATTATTTATTTTCAATTGAAGTTCAAGTAACAAAACACATGCAACTATTATATGTAATTATTATATCAATTGTTTTTTTATTTTTATATTTTTATATTTTTACTTTTTAACATTAACTAAATAATCAACTCAAAATTAATTCACAAATGTTTGGTAAACAATATTTTTATTTTTGTAACAATAAAAATGTTATTATAAAATGTAATTAAAATATCAATTAATAATTTATAAAAATATATAATCTTAAATTAAACTCTCAAAGATACTAAAATTTCTAAGATATATATCATATGCACATTCATAATTTTTAATTATTAAACTTATTATATTATTATTAATATTATTATTTTTATAATTTTATGAAATAAATTGTCATTTTTGTAAATAATAAATATATTTTTATTTAATGCAAATTAAAATATTAATTAATAATTTATAAAAATTTTAAGATACATTTCACATTCAAATTTATAAATTTTAAGTACTAAAATTATTATTCTATTATTAATATTTTTATTTGTATACATTTTTTTAGATTAAAAGCCTCTTTTTGATATGAATGCAGATTTAAAAAATTATTTACTCCATTAATTTATAAAATATTATATTTAAATAATATTATTTAATCTTTACTTGGAATTGTTAAACATAAATATAAGTTATTTGTTAGTGATGAAGGAAGATTTGGCCCGACCTCGTAACCACTCAACACGAGGCAAAGGCAACAGCTCGGCACAACAGCACGCCAAGGCGTGAGCTCCGAAAGGAGGAACCAGCGGTCCGAACTCCCTGCAAGGAGCCCGAACTCCGCATAAGGAGCCCTAGCTCTCCCTTAGGCCCTGAGCCTTACGAACACAAAGGGCAATAACCCGAACTAGCCTGCCCCATGGCAGTTCGGGCCACACCTCTATCCAAACTCAAGACTTAACCTTACACACCACTCCAGCACTTCGCCTCCAGGACACCGAACTAAACAAACCACACCGTACCTAACACCGAAGGAGTCCGTATCCAGGGGCGGCACACCTGATTGACTTGGGATCTGACGCTTGACAGCCGCACTCCAACGGCCACCTACCACCTGCCACCGCCACCTGCCACCGCCATCTCCAGTTACAGAGACGGCTTCGACAAAGAGCAGTGGCGGTTCTGTCCCAGTAGAGGTGATGCCACCCGAACTGGCAGAAGCACAGAAGTAATCATACCCGACTTGACAAAAGCCTAGGAGTGAGTCCGCGAAGTGGTTATAAAAGGCTCTCTACCCCCCGAGGACAAGGTATGTGAACTTTGCGCCATCTGGTTTTATCTTGCTTTTGAGAGAATACTAACTTGAGCTTCGAAGCAATCTCACCGGGTTCCTCCCCGGAGATTCCCCACTTTCTTCTCCGTTTCAGGCCCCCTGTTGCTCCAGTCAGAGGCAAAGTCGTTGACAGGTAGGACCGGCCGGATTGCGCACCATCAATTGGCGCCGTCTGTGGGAAACGCTTCTAAAAGCCTCCCTCTAAAACTCTCATAACCTCTTTTTTCCAAAAATCCCAACACTCATGGCTTCTTCCAGCAATGTCGGACGTGGCACGGAGATGAACACCACCGGGAACAACTTCAAGTCCCCGTGGTGTGCATCGGACAGTTCACCATCCCCCTTCCGGTGGATGGGATCCCCAACTTGAATGTGCCACAAACAGTGGCGCCCGTAAACCTTCCTGCCATGAACGTCCCCTTTCCTCTCCCTGTCGAAACAACATTTACTGAACTAACTGCTGTCCCCCTGGCGACCAGCCAGAACCAGTTGGACGACCTGATGCAATGCATGTGGGCAATGCAAGCCCAAATGCAACAATTCCAGCAACATTAGCTCCAGCAGCACCAAGTACTGCACCACATCTCTCAGTATCACTATCAGCAGCAGTTCCCCCAACTGCCTCTGAACCAACCACTGCTTCCACCTCGGCACCCTGCTCCAAAGCCGGTTAACCCCTCCCCTCAGGGTGGACGCCGTCACCGAGGAGAGGCTTCCCAACCTCAGAACCCCCACAAGAGCCAGGCCTCATCCCCGGGCCGAGGGGAAAGAAAAATCACCCCCGCCTCGCAGCTCGTTGGCGGGTCGGGCACCTCACCCGCCAAGTCAATATCTCGGCACTCCAAGTCTGAGCTCCCGCTGACAGAGAATCAATTCAGCGTCCTAGCGGTAGACTACCAACAGCCCGGGCCCATCGAGCTCGGCAACACAGAGGCCAGCAGCGCCAGCACCAGGCCCACTCAGCAACGAAGGCGCCAGCAAAGTTGCCGAACTGCCACCCGTGTCCTGCCCGAGCTTGGAGGTAAAGAAGAGACAAGCTCGGACGTGGTAAAAGCCGCCTCGATTCTCTCAGTTCCTTCCCCCCTTGCATCGGAACTCCTAGCAGTCCCCATGCCCAGAGACTTCAAGCTCTCACCTTTGGACAAGTATGACGGGTCCTTCGACCCTAACGACCACATCGATGCTTTCCAGTCCCAAATGCACCTAGCTAGGGCCAGTGAATCGTGCATGTGCGTGGCCTTCACCACCACCTTCAGGGGAGTGGCCCGCACTTGGTACAGGAACCTGGCCCCCGGGTCGATAAGAAGCTGGACCCAGTTCGTGCAGGTCTTCACCGCGCACTTTGTCACCAGCAAGCGATGCCCCAGAACCGAGGAGAGCATCTTTGGAGTAGTCCAGAGGGAAGGAGAGTCCATCCGGGGCTACATCAAGCGATTCAATGACTCGTGCTTGTAGATACCGCGATTGAACCCCGCGGCAGCCAAGAGAGGAATAACCCACAAGGAGTTCAAATGGCACATGGTAGCTAACCAGCCGCAACCGTGGCCGAATTCCTCAAGCTCGCGGATAAGTTCATGAGAACAAAGGAAGATATCAACCAAATGACCAAAAGCGGGATCAAGAAAAGAAAGAGGGTAGGTGAGCCCTCCAACCCAGTCGACAAAAGAAAAAACCTGGCCCGGGAACCGAAGCCGAGCCAGCCGTTCCGAGCTCCTTTAGTAGTTCGGACGGACTACACACCGTTAAACACGAGGCGGACTGAGATCTTGATGACGATCAAAGACGCCCCATACGTAAAATGGCCACCTCGCCTAAAGGGGAACCCAAACGAGAGAAATAAAAACTTGTATTGTAGTTTCCATAGATATCACGGTCATAGTACCGAACAGTGTAATAATCTCCGGGACGAGATAGAGGGACTCATCCATCGCGGATACTTGAGAAATTTTGTACAACATAATAATAATAATAACATTAAGGCAGGTCGGCAAGGGGAATATGGAAGGGATGCCCCCGAATCCAGCAACAGGCCAGCCGAACCGTTGCAATGACAACCTCCGAAAGAGAGGCCAGTTCGGGGAACCATCAATGTGATAGTGGGAGGTTCGGTGGTAGCAGGTTGTACTTCGGCAGCGGCCCGAACGTCAGTTCGCGAAGCAGCCCGAGAAGAACAGAACCCTCCAAAGAGGCCGAAGACGGAAGAACCGATCTTCTTCACGGAAGACGATGCGCGAGGGGTCCACTACCCCCACGATGACGCACTTGTCATAAAACTAAGGATCAGTGACTTCGAGGTTAGACGCGTACTTGTGGATTCGGGCAGCTCAGCAGACATCCTCTTCAAGTCGGCATTTGACCAGCTACAGTTGCAGAGAAGTGAGCTGAAGCCCGCGAACACCCCTCTGGTGGGCTTCAACGGAGAGAAAGTCAGGCCCCTCGGAAAAATAACAGTACCTGTGGAAGTCGGCACATGGCCTTGTGCGGTCAGACTCAACCACGATTTCCTGATGGTCGCGACCCCCTCCCCATACAATGCTATAATAGGGTGGCCAATTATGCATATCCTGCGAGTAGTGGTCTCCACCTACTATTTGGCAATGAAGTTCCCTAGAGACTTCGGTGTGGGGGTAGCGCGGGGCGACCAGCTTGAGTCCCGCAAGTGTTATGTTGCCGCCCTGAAGGGAAAAACCAAGGCGATTAATGACCTTGAACTGGAGCGGCCTACAGAGCAAGGCGAGGAACGAGCTTCACCCACAGAGGAAACGGTCGCAATCCCGACTTCGGCTACAGACACAGCTCGCACGCTACAGATCGGTGCTTCCGTCAAGGAACCTCTACGAACCGAACTGTCAGACCCATTAGACAGAAGAAACGCAACTTAGCCCCAGAACGCTAGAGGGCGGTCGACGAGGAGGTCGAAAAGCTCATCGCAGCAGACTTCATAAGGGAAGTTCATTACCCGAGCTGGGTAGCCAACCCAGTGCTAGTGAAAAAGGCAAACGGCAAGTGACGCATGTGCGTTGACTACACCGACCTGAACCGAGCTTGCCCGAAAGATTGCTTCCCCCTCCCCAGAATTGACCGCCTAGTGGACATGACCTCGGGACATGAGTTGCTAAGCTTCTTGGATGCCTACTCGGGCTACAACCAAATCAGGATGGACCAATCCGATGAGGAAAAACCAGCTTCATAACCGAGTTCGGCCTGTATTGCTACAAGGTCATGCCCTTCGGATTGAGGAATGCTGGGGTGGCCTTCCAAGGACTTGTGAATAAACTGTTTCGGCCCTTAATTGGCACGAAAATAGAATGTTATGTAGACGACATGGTCATGAAGACGCAGTTTTCACAGGAATTAATACAAGACTTAGATTCCGTCTTCCAAATTCTGCGTCAATTTAGCATGAAACTAAACCCAAACAAGTGTGTCTTCGGTGTCACCTCGGTTAAGTTCATAGGGTACATTGTCAACCAACGCGGTATTGAGGCCAACCCGGACAAGATAAAGGTCATCCTAGATATGAGACCACCCCGAAAAGTAAAAGAGGGTCAGAGGCTAAACGGCCGCATAGCCGCTCTGAGCCGCTTCATTTCCAAATCAGAAGACCGTTGCCTGCCTTTCTTTAAAGCAATCAAAGGCAAAGGGTTCGAATGGACCTGAGACTGCCAGCTCGCATTTGACGAGCTAAAAAACTACCTCGCTAGCGTGCCGATCTTAACCCGGCCCGAGGAGGGCGAGGTCTTGGAACTGTACCTCTCGACAAGCGATGAGGTGGTCAGTTCGGTACTAACAAAAGAAGTAGATCGGGTCCAACGACCCATCTATTATGTTAGTAAAATTTTGCAGGGAGCAGAGATGAGGTACCCGCAGATAAAAAAACTAGCATACGCGCTGGTAATTGCAGCTCGAAAACTCTGCCCATATTTCCAGGCTCACACTGTCATCGTCTTGACTGACAAACCTCTGACACAAGTCTTACTCAAGCCTGACGTTTCCGGTCGGCTAACGAAGTGGGCCATCGAGCTCAGGGAGTACGACCTCCAGTATAAGCCATGGACTGCTATTAAGGCCTAAGCCTTAGCAGATTTTATCGCCGAGTGCACGTTCAGCCTCAAAGTCCCTAGGCCGGTTGAGCCCGAGATCCCCAGTTCGGGTGAGCATGGAGCTCCTAAGCCAATAGAGTCTGAACCCCGTGAAGTAGCAGCCAATGTGGCATCTCTCCTGGTTAGGACAAACGCGAACTGTGATGAGGAGCCCTGGATCCTTCACGTAGATGGCTCCTCGAACCAGCAAGGCAGCGGGGCTGGAATAGTGCTTTGCGGCCCAGGTGGCACGAAATTGGAATACGCACTTCGCTTTGAGTTTGCAACATCCAACTACGAGGCGGACTATGAGGCACTGATAGCCGGACTGAACTAGCACAAAAAGTAAAAGCAAAACACATAGTTATCTGCAGCGATACCCAGCTTGTAGTCAACCAGGTTACGGATGAATACGAAGCACGCGAGCTGACTATGATTGCCTACTTGGCAAAAGTAAAAGAGGCTCTGCTCAACTTCCAATCACACTTCATCAGGCAAATACCGAGGTCAGAGAACACTGAGGCCGATGCCCTGTCCCGGTTAGCCAGCACGAGTCACAACACCATGAGAACTGTGTACATAGAGGACTTACCTCGGCCTAGCATTCTCGGTGGGGCAGGGGAGGTCGCTCCCGTCCTTGAAGCAGAGCCGAGTTGGATCGACCCACTCGCGAGCTTCTTACTAGATGGAACCCTCCATGCGGATCGCAATGCAGCCAAGAGGGTGCAGCGCCAGGCAGCCAAATACGTCATAATAGACGAACGGCTGTACCGACAGTCCTACACGCTGCCCTGCCTGCGTTGCTTGCGACCTACCAAAGCCGAGCTCGTACTCTGCGACACTCATGAAGGTCTGTGCGGCAGACACTTGGGAGGCAGGGCCCTCGCTCAAAAGTCACTTCGACAAGGGTACTACTGGCCAACGATGAAGGCAGAGGCCGTTGAGCTCGTCAGAAAATGCGACAAGTGTCAGAAGCATGCCAATATCCACCATCAGTTTGCTGTCGACCTCAAATACCTCACCAACCCATGGCCCTTTGCGCAAATGGGGCATCAACCTCCTGGGGCCATTCTCGCCAGCAACAGGTGGGAGGAAGTTCCTAGTGGTGGCGGTAGATTACTTCACAAAGTGGATAGAAGTTGAACCTCTGGCAACAGTTACAACCCGAAACATACAAAACTTCTTTTGGAAGAACATAGTATGTTGCTTCGGGCTACCTCGGGTACTGATCTCTGACAACGACAAGCAGTTCGAGGATATCAAGTTCCAGGAATGGTGCCAAGGTATGGGAATTTGTCAGAACTTCACATCGGTCGCACACCCGCAGGCAAACGGTTAGACAGAAGTAATGAACAGAGCCATCCTCCGCGGATTGAAAGCACGACTAGACCGAGCTAAAGGGTTGTGGGCGGACGAGCTACCAAGTGTTCTATGGGCTCAGCGAACTACGAAAAAAACCACCACGGGAGAGACCCCCTTAACCTCACCTACGGAACTGAAACAGTAATCCCGGCGGAGATCGAAGTACCTACACTGCGACTAGAAGCATACGACGATCAAACAAACGGAGATGAGTTACGTACCAACCTCAACCTACTGGACGAGGTAAGAGACCTCGCGTACACCCGGACCACAGCTTACCAGCAAAAGGTAGCTCAGTACTACAACGCCAGAGTAAAGAAGTGGAGCTTCCACGTCGGCGACCTAGTTCTCCGTAAGATCATGGTACCCGAACTCGGCGTGGCCAAACTTGGACCAAATTGGGAAGGGCCCTACAGAGTAAAGAGAGCGCTCGGGGGGGCATACGAGCTCGAAACCTTAGAGGGAAAACAAGTACCCCGTGCGTGGAACGTCGTCAACTTAAGGCGATACTACCTATAGACCACCAAGCGAAGTGGACAAAGTCACTACCAGAGCCTAAGGGCTAGGATGCCGAGCTAACAAAGAAACCTCGGCATAGGCAAGCATAGGAAAAAAGTGCCAACCAAAGGCTTAGGCGAAGTGTTGACAACGAACTAATAGGGGCATCGGCATCTCAGAGGCTAAGTATTAACACCAAAACAGGCCGCGCGAGTGCAGTAACCCGGGCAAAAAACAGATCGGGCATATGGTAAGTTCGGCAAATACGGTCAGTTCAGGAGAAAGAACAACCAACACTTAACCAAAAAAAGTCATTCCATTTCAAAATAAGGGAGTGTACGTTTTCAAAAAAAGAAAATACATGTCGAGCTCACAGGCCCAGAGGTACTTCTTCACCATCAGAAGGCACTTCAACAATACCCGAAGGTCCTGCCTCGCCCTCAGAATCCGGCTCACCATCAGCGGCGTCGGCCATCTCCTGAGTAATGCGCGAAGTGGATATCGCACTAATATCGAGCTCGGGGTACGTATTCCGGATCATCCACCGGCTTAGTTTAAAGCCCTTTCTGTATGAGTCCACCATCAGGTCATCAAAGCGCGACGAGGCGATGTATTCATCGACGGCCTTCTTCTTGGCATCTTCAATGCCTTGAGAAAAGATCTGTGTCCTCTCCCTAATGTCCTCTTGAAGGTATTCAACCTGATGCTGCAAATCCAGCCTCAGGTCCGCCATATGCTTCACCACAACTCCCATGGCCTCGGCATCTCTCTGAGACCTCGCCTGCTTGGCCTGTGCAGCACGAGCAGCCGCCCCAACAACTCGGGAAGCCGCCTTGACAGAATGAAAAGCCTCTTCGACAGCTCGCGCCTGCCTCAAGCTCCTTTCCACTTGGGCCGCCAAAGCATGGATAGAAGAATTCACCTACCAAAAGGAAAGAACAAATGATCAAAGGAACGACGGCAAGAAAGATAAAAGCAAAGAGCCCGACAAGAAATCTGACTTACCACCATGGCATGAGTGGCAACATGACAAGCTACCTGGTTCAAAGGAAGCTCGGTCCATGCCGCAACCTCCTCAGGATAGATGGCCTCCCTACTCTTCTGAAGAGTGTGGTTCGGCGACAACACACTCCTGAACTCGCCTTGGGCTCCCGAGCCTGAGGGCCCAGCTCGCGTATAAGAAGACTCGGAGTAAGCGGGAGCCCCCGTGTAAGTAGCCTCGGCATAAGGGGCCCCTGCCGCTTCATGTACTGGAGGGGCCATCTCGGGCACCCTGGGCGGATCCACTGACGGTAGTCTGGTACCTCGGGCTCCGCATCTCAGGGCAGCTCGACACGAGTTCATTTGGCGACTCGCTTTCTACTCTTCATGCCGTGAAACAGGTGCCCACCACGAGTCCTCTCTAAGTCCATCACACCTGCAAAATGAGCTCTGCATCAGAAAAAACGAAAGAACAGAGCAAAACAAAAGACAAACCTAAGTAAGGAACCTACCCGAGCTCAGACTGGCCTCAATGAGCTTGGCCTCCGTCAGATAATGATGGCATTTTAGCCCAAACTGTGCCCATTGCTGGAGGCCCTTCGCCGTCTCCTTATCAAGTGTAACACCGGCGCCAGGGGCGGCCATTCCCCACCCGGACCACCCCAATGCACTTCGCACCCCGAAGTAGTCCCGCTTCCACGTCGGGACCTTGTTGGGAAGTTCGTGTAAAAGCTTAAAACCCGGGCGAGGAGACAGGTAATATGCCCGCCTACGCCCGGGAAGGGGACCCGCTTGTTTCTTAAGCATTAAAATGGAAGTGAAGATCTCCAGGTCTAAAGGCAAGCCCTGTTCGCAAAATAGAGAGATTGTCCCCACCAAGTTACGAATGGAGTTCGGGTGAAGCTGGCCGACAATAACACCGAAGTGGTTCATGACCTCGACAATGAGGGGGTGGAAAGGCAGGCGCAACCCCGCAACGAGCTGCTCCCGGAATATCACGATCTCATCAGGACCGTGTTCCCAAGGGAAACTGTCCGAGGGTATGAAGTAGGCGTACTCCCCAGGCAAGTTGAACGCTGTCACGTTTGTCAGCATTTATAGGTTGATTGGCGCGTTTCCTATCCTTTTTGGTGCTCGAGAAACCCAAAAAGATCCTGACGACGCGCACCTCGCGCTTTTTCAGTCAACCAATTCGAAGTACGGGACAAATCCGCTCGCCACCTCGCGAACTCCCCGCGCCAGGGCAAGACCCTTAGCGCGAGGAGTGGGGAGCAATTGATGAAGGAAGATTTGGCCCGACCTCATAACCACTCAACACGTAGCAAAGGCAACAACTCGGCACAACAGCACGCCAAGGCACGAGCTCCGAAAGGAGGAACCAGCGGTCCGAACTCCCTGCAAGGAGCCTGAACTCCCCGTAAAGAGCTGGAGCTCTCCCTTAGGCCCCGAGCCTTATGAACACAAAGGGCAACAACCCGAACTGGGCTGCCCCATGGCAGTTCGGGCCACACCTCTATCCGAACTCAAGACTTAACCTCGCATACCACTCCAGCACTTCCCCTCCAGGACACTGAACTAAACAAACCACACCGTACCTGACACCGAAGGAGTCCGTATCCAGGGGCGGCACACCTAACTGACTTGGGATTTGACGCTTGACACCCGCACTCCAACGGCCACCTGCCACCGCCATCTCCATTTACAGAGACGGCTCCGACAAAGAGCAGTGGCGGTTCTGTCCCAGTAAAGGTGATGACACCCGAACTGGCAGAAGCACAAAAGTAATCATACCCGACCTGCTAGAAGCCTAGGAGTGAGTGCACGAAGTGGTTATAAAAGGTTCTCTACCCCCCGAGGACAAGGTATGTGAACTTTGCGCCATCTGGTTTTATCTTGCCTTTGAGAGAATACTAACTTGAACTTCGAAGCAATCTCACCGGGTTCCTCCCCGGAGATTCCCCACTTTCTTCTCTGTTTCAGGCTCCCTGTTGCTCCAGTCAGAGGCAAGTTCGTTGGCAGATAAGATCGGCTGGATTGCGCACCATCAGTTAGGATTAGGTAGGCATTAAATAAAGAAATATGTTATTTCACTTTATAACCAAGGTTAATGGTTGTTTTAGTGGAATACGGACGTGTTCAACTCTGCGTACATGCGCACGGTTACCTGGGCTCGAACCTTGTCGGCTGCAGTTTTCTAAATTAGACGCGTGAAAGTTTGGAAACGCGAATCACCCGTGTATGTATCGCTTTGATACTGATGTTTCAAGGGATACGTACCTATTTGTAGTGTTTCCCGTATCTCTTATGACCTATACCGATATGACTTATTGTTTCAAGGGATGCGCAATACTGATATGACGTATTGTTTCAAGGAATGAAATCTCATTCCTGCTTATTCCAATTCTCATTCTTATTCTTGTCTAAATTAAATAAATTGTAGAAATATACTATTCCGATTCCAAAAAATTTCCATTTAAAATTTCGGTTTTCAATTCCAACTGCGAACCAAATAGAGCCTAATTCTTTACACATCCACCTGAAAATTAAAATGTAAATAAAGTGTCAACCACATCAATACTTTGAATCATACTAAATATGTCCGGCCTTCCGATACCAGCATGAAGTGAATGGACCGGATATTTTTTCCTATACCAATTGTTATGAGCTCCTTAATGGTTGAATGGCATATTGGATATTATTTTATCCATTAAAAGATGAAAAAAATAAGCCAGTGCAGCCATCTCAGCCACCATCAAACTGTCTTTTAGAAGGTTTTAAAAACAGTTCATAATTGAAATGATAAGAATCTATCAATGCCAAAACCGGAGGAACTCATATCTCCTACAAATAAAAAGTCGCACATACAATATTACATAGAGAACATCTGTCATGCATATATATTAAATTCATAGTAAGATGTTCTAATATTGTATGGTTGGATGGCCATACTGGTGAGATGTACATGGATTTTAGTTGCAGGATATCCCATGGCAAATTGGAGAGCTAGAAAACAAAATCTTCACAGTAAATGGGTTGAAAATATGCTTGAAAATTTTAGAATAAAAAAAAAAAAATTCCACCCCAACTCCATATTGTAGAGCCTAGCTCTCTCTCTCTCTATCTCTACTTTAAATTATATTTTACATTCTTTGTTTTTTAAGTTGTTCTGATTCAGTTGAAGTTTGGAATGAATAGATGGAGTAGTTGTATTTGATTTGGCCAACTTTATTTGACTGTTGTTTTTGACTATGTGCAGACATTTGGAAAGAATTAATGGCCAAGTCACCATCCATGAGATTGACGTCCAAGAAGGCGTATCTCTCTTTAGGTTGGGCTAAGTGATGGACACTGTCACAATGAAAGCTACAGCCCTTTAATGAGCGTGACAGGGCCCAACTGGTTTAACACTGAACCAACTAATTGGATGGAAAGCAGCACGTGCTCTTCTGGTGTTGCCTGCCACCGTAAAATATAGGGCATGTTTGTCGAATAAGGGAAAAAACTTCGCCTGTTTTGGAAGGGTAAAATAATATTTACCACCATTTCTAAATGATAAGAAATGTTACACACAAGCTTTCAAATAGGAATTGGGATTGTTCCTCACAATTCACAAAGCTCTCTTCATACCGAACTTCTCCCATGAATAATAAATACAAATATGAAAAATATTCTCAATGTGCGGTTAGGACATACTTTGAGATAGATATGAGTCACGAGAGGAGCAGATTTGGACTCTTCAAAGTTCAAATCAAGGTTTATAAAACCGACCTGGAGAATGAATTGGTCAGGATTATGGTTCCCAGATAGAATGATTCAACCATTTGAATTGAATGATCGGTCGTTCTGACAAAAAAATAAAAAAAATTAAAAATAAATAAAAAGTAGTTAAAACTATTGAATGGTTCGAACGACTCAACTGCCCGGGTTAGCGGTTTGCTGATCAAATCAATGATTTTTTGCAAATATCCAGTTTTAGAGAAAAACAGAACCAGTCACCTGGCCATTTTCTAATTCTTCCGGTCCGAGCATCCGGTACGGTTTTGAAAACTATGCTTCAAATAGCCCATACTGTTTTCTCCAAACAGCCAAAGTTTCCCCATAAAATAAGTGCCCCCATGTATTTTCAATCCAAAATGTCTAAATGCCCCTTATAAAACATGGAAAACCCTAGAGCATGTTGTGTGGGTTCATAGAAAAACAACTGTCTAGAATACCTCCAACTCTCTTTGTTTTTGGTATGAAAACAGAAACAATAGAGTTTTGCTTAACTGGCAATTGTTTTTTGTTTTCAGAAAACAAAATCAACCATATTGTTGAGCACCCCCTAATTGTCTGAATTTGAGTTGAAATTTGATCTCATTCAGGTTTATTCAAAAAGCAATAGAATTTTGCTGAACTGGCAATTGTTTTTTGTTTTCAAAAAACAAAATCAACCATATTGTTGAACACCCCCTAATTGTCTGAATTTGAGTTGAAATTTGGTCTCATTCAGGTTTATTCAAAAAACAATAGAATTTTGCTGAATTGGCAATTGTTTTTTGTTTTCAAAAAACAAAATCAACCATATTGTTGAACACCCCCTAATTGTTTGAATTTGAGTTGAAATTTGATCTCATTCAGGTTTATCCAAATTCGATTCGTTTATAATTGGAACAAATATATATGGATCTACCCCTATTTGATTTGATGTAATCCGATTCAATTTGATTTAAATCTATATTTTCATATATACTTAGAATTTATATTATATTTATTAGTAAAGTTGATTTGAATGTTGTGTTTTTTATTAAAATTTCATAGGTTTATGTTTCACATAAGTAATTTTCAATTAATTATGTTCATAAAATATATTATTAAAGTCATTTTTAGTTCCTTTTATTAACACTATATAATATTTTGATCTTTTTTAATTTAATTTATTCATACTATTCAATTCTGATTGCAGTCTGAAGTTGATTCAAGTCCAATATAAATTTGATGGATAAGATCCAATGGGAGTTCAAATATAAATGAAACAAACTCGGATCTACCTATATTTGATCCAGTTTGATCCAACCAAAGGTTTAATTTTCATAAGGGTAATTCTCAATTTATTTTATTCATGAAATATGATATTTAAATTCATTTTTCATTCATTTTGCTAATAATATATAATATTTTGATTACAATATTTATTTTTAGTTTATTTCGTTCCTGAAATATAATATTAATTTTATTTTTTATTTAATTTATTTATACTATCAATATATGATTGCAATTTAAATTCAATTCGAATCCAATATTAATCCGGTGGATAAGATCTGATTCAGATTCATAAATAAACAAATCAAATTTAAATCTACATATACCCAATTTGATTTGTTCTGTTTACAATTCAGGATCTCAAAGTAATTCAACCTTCCAATCATGGTTTAAAGTATTGACACTCATGATACACAAAATTACATATCATGACTTTCCAAAGTGTAATACTCTATTTTCATTTTATTTGTTAAGTCCAATATCTCATAGATAAATATATTACGAGGGGCTCTAACATTTAAACATTTAAAAATCCCCCAACTCCTTGCTAGTGTTTGGCATTGACTTGTTACCTCAAAATCGTTTTTTGAGAAAGCAGTGCTGTATGGATGAAGGTTTGTTGCACCATTTTCTGAGAAAACAGCTCCTTTTTCTTTTTGTTTTTCTTTTGGTTTTGTTTGATATCAGTGCTCTATAACCATTTTCAGTATTGGTCCATATTATCCAATGCTTCACATGATACTACATTGGTGCCACATCATAATATGTTGGCAGCAACGGTTACGAAAACGAGAAAACACCAGATTCAATATTTTCTCAGATCATGCCTTCCCGATTTCCTAGGCATGATCATTTTCTCTCTATTTTTTGAAAAAATGGAACCAAACAGCACCCCTTGAACAACATTTTTTTTCTGATGGGGTGCCAACATGGCACTGTTTTTCTGGGGCACCAACATCAATGCCAAACACCGCCCAATTCTGTTGGATTCAAAAACCGATCATATATATGATATGATATATATTGATATATTGCAATATTTTGAACATTACTTTATATGAGATTATAATGATGAAATGTGGATAGGGGAGAGAGAAATCCACACCCTATATGAATAAACAAAAAGTTGAGGAATCCAGCTCTTAAAAGACAAAAGAATAGTGTGTTCCAAGAAGAGGGAATTGCCATGTTCCGGGTTTCTATGGAGATCTGAGAAGAACCAATTTAATAAGACCTTACTAAGATATTTGCTCACACTTAGCCTTATTGTAACTTTGGATATTTTTTATCAACATCTGCTTTATGAACTGTTTTTGGAGCCATCTAAATGAATACATGTAATTATTCTCCAAGTGAGTACATTAGAACTGTAGTTGCAACCAAATGATCATGTTGATTTTTGGGACAATTCTTAGGTGGGTCCCAGTGTTCTCTGTAAATTGGATATGTGGTAACAGATGGAAGCATCACATAAATGTTTTATGATGATGGTATCCATATTATACCACTCCTCATCATGAAAGGGTAGACCTAAGTGATGATGCTGCAGTCGTGTCACTTTTTTTTTTTCTCCAGGCAAATTTGGAGTTCGGATTTTTTATTTACACCCAACTCGCAGCACGTTGTAGCCGTAGAATGAGAACATCTCCTGCATTTGCTCAGAATACGGGAGATGTTTTCCGTTTGATGCCCCTTCAAGGTGAGATATGTTCTCAATGCATGGCTAGAGTGTAAGGATCATTTTGTGAGGAGAGAATTTGGATTCACAAATTTAGTATATATTTGGCATTGATGCTGCAGATATAGTATCGTTTTCTTAGAAAACGGTGCTATTGATGTATGGGTTGGAAGCACCGTTTCATTTTGTGAGGAGGAAATTTGGATTCACAAATTTAGTATATGTTTGGCAACGATGCTGCAAATACAACACCCTTTTTCCAGAAAACAGTGTTGCTGATGTGTGGGTTGGTGTCTTTTTTCTTTTGGAAACATTATTGCTAGGTAGGATGTTTCCTGGAGCAACAACAACGTTTTCTGTTTGGTACCAATGTTTTAAGAAACGTTTTCAACTGTCTATTATCCAGTGCCATGTTATATCCCTATTCGTAGCAATGAGCTGCAGTTCCAGGAAATGCCAAATTTGGCGTAGCTCCAAATCACACCTTTTTTATTTTCAAGGCTTGGCTTGGAGCACCGTTTTTTATGAAAAAATGATTCCAAACAAATATGCGTTTTCTGGAGCACTGTTTTTTCTGACAAGGCACTGATGTGTCACCATTTTCTGGAGCAACAGCAACGATGCCAAATATACGCTTAAGTTGTTGGATGTGATAAAAGGGCATCCATTAATTTTAGTGTCCTAGCTATTTGGGGTCTTGACTCTTGAGAGGGGGTTAGATTGGGTATGATTTAACCTTTGGTGCATAGCCACCCTCATACTTGAACCCACGTTTTCACACTTGCCAACATAAGATTTTACCAAAGATGGAAAATTTCCCCATCCCCACCGGGTACTCGACCTCCCTGACCCAATGGGCTAGGGATGGGGAATGAAATCTCCACCCTGTCCCGACTCTAATTATATATTAAATATTATTTATATTATATTATATATATATATATATCAAAATATATTTAAAATATTATTTATATTTTAAAATTTTCTTTTATTTCAAGTAAAATTATTATTTCTTAAATATTATTAATTAACAAATTTTGGGGATTCCAGTCTCCGCAAGGAACCCATCTCCATTGGGGATCAGGGGTGGAGGATAACTTTTATCCCCAACAAGGATCGAGGATGGGGTTGGGGACGGGGAATATGATCTTCATCCCGAACCCGCCCCATTGCCATTCATATATTTTACTATTGCATGACATGTATAGTAATTGTGTTTGTGTAAAGAAAAACCCTAATAACTTACCACCGTGGCATTTGTAGGTAAACAGGCATGAGAACTGGTTGTGTTCTTCTTTTCTTTTTCCCATCAGTCTCCTTTTCCTATACTATTCCAAGTTCAAACTCCCTTAGTGCATTCGTCTTTCTGCTCATTATTTCACATTTTCCCTCCCAAACATGCTAACCATGCATCCTTAGGCGTCTGAACAGCTAAAGCATGTACGCGTGTTCTTGGCATATATTGCTACTTGAAATCCTGTCCTACACAGCTTTATAGTTTGTGCAAATTGCATCAATATGTAGGATAGGATTTCCACGCGGCAATATCAACAACATGCTTTGGTAATCTTAGTTTTCTTTCTTTGTTTTAGAGCTTCAAGAATGAGATCCAGACTCAATATTCTTCTTTTGAAAGCCCGAAGACAAATTCATGGCATCAAATCTTCACTACAGGAGTAAAAGTGTCTGGAGAAACAGATCAAGTACTTGAAAGAGAACAACCAAACTTCGGTAGGCAATGAGCTACGCGGTTTCCTGTACCAGGAGTGAAGGAGAGTACAGGATTCAAAAACATACTCAGCAGCTTCCTGCAAATCAAATTCAACATTAACCCTAAGTGCTTGGTTCAGACAGGAGTAGGAATGAAAATTAGAATCAGTTGGAATGGGATTTCATTTCTAAGGAAGAGAGAGAGAATAATCATTCCCTCAAATGAAAATAGGATTTCAATTCCGTCCAACCAAACAATTAGAATCAGAATCAATTTCAGACCTCTATTTCTACAAACCAAACATACCCTAAAAATCAGAATGCTCCATGGGTCAGAGTTTTTCCAATTACCCGGATGGTTAGTCTGTTCAATTAGTGAAAGCTGCCAACCCAAAAAGGCCATCAGTTCCCAATTTTCATGCTCCGACCATCTTGTCGAATCTAAGGGCTATAACTTGTAACACTGATCCAAACTACAAACTCAAGCCCATCTGATCGATCCGGGTTGAACCAAACCCATTTGCACCACAATTAATTTCCTCATAAGCAAGAGTGGAGGAGGAAGACCGAAAGAAACTAAGCATAGGATACGGAGGTCTGAGGTCTCTCCCCATAGGCCAAGTGCATTCTTAGAGGAGAGCAAATGGCCAGGAGACAATCTTTTTAGAATCAAAGTGGGCCTCAGAGAAGAGAAAAGAAATCGTAAAATCAATCAACGATAGGATCTCATGAGATAAACAGTTCGAACCATGATGATGACACCCAACATGGAACCTTATTCAGCAAGTGGCTCAAATTTTTTATTTTTTTATTTTTTTGGCGTTTATTAATCAAAGAGACTCTGGCATGCAAGCAAGTCCTCTGCGAGTTAAACATCCTGTGGGCATTTTAGCTTCAGAATCAAGCAACCTATATGGCGTTAACATATATACAACAGTCCAAGCCATCACATTACTTGGACTGATCAGAAAAAGTCATCAATCAGATGGCCATGATCACCCAAGAGGACTGACGTTTGTAATAAGGAGATCTACTGTGTGGAGCCCACCGGATGACTGGATTGCTTGGGAATGTGTGCCACCTGTCATGTTATTGTTCTCTTCCACTGTAGAATCACTATGGATTATAGGTGATGGGATCTGCTCCTCATAAATGGGCGCTTCACATACACATCCACCGTGTATTGAAAACATTTCCCCTAAATTATAATTAATAAGTACGGGAGAGGTTTCCAATTCATGATAGGATGTGCGTGTGAATGGTGTGAGGAGCAGATCCGGTCTCGGGTTAACCATTCTCTTTGTACTCCAAATATATGGCTGGTTTACTTTTTCCACCTGACATGTGGGTATCTCAGTTTGCTCCATAAGTCCATATGATGACTGTGAGTGGGCACACTAGTACAGTTCCCTACCCTCTCTCTCCTCTCTCTGTCATATGTGTACATATATATTGTGGATAGTTAAACATATATATTTAAATTCTTCGTCACATCAGATTGGGATCCTGTAGCTGAGGCAATGAATTCCAGTAGAATGTGATGAGGGGCCAGGGATGGGGAGGGGTGGAGGGACCCACATAACAAGTGGGGGCAATGGGTATCACCACTTTCCGACATGGCTTTGCAACACTGCTTAAAAATATAGGATCTTACATTACTTTTCTTCCTTCAAAGCATCATAGAACCCATTTGTTTTATGGTTGGTTGATGAAATGACCTCTCACCAGGCAGTCCCCCACCCCACTCAGCCTCTCCTCTTTCCTCAACCCTTGAAGAGGAACCCATCTACAACTATCCCATAATAGATCTACATAGGAATATAAAGTCTTCCACGCTCTATATGTGTCTAGAGAGAGAGAGAGTTGATGGGATTGCACTCATATATGCTCTTGACTATCTTTTCATTAGTTTTGACCAAGATAATGAATGCTAGCAAAAAGAAAATGTATTATATCCCACCTTCCAAGGCCCAAAGTCAGTTGTTCCTTCTAACCAAAATATAAAAAACTTAGGCAAATAACTGAAGCATGTAACCCTTAATCAGGAATACTTTTCATTAAAGAAAAGGATTAAGAACACTTTTTAGAACTAAAACCAACAAATCACAAAATGTTGGGGACTATTCAGTGGTAAGTATTTGACCCCTAAAATAGGTAAATTAAAGCCCATGATTAGAAACATACCTACTAATACAACCCCAGAGGCCAAAGAGAAAGACTAGAATTAATGCTTTTAATTGAAAGTATCTCCCATGAAGAATTCCTTCAGCCACAATCTAGTCAGAATTGCACCAGTCAAAAACCACCCAAGCCTCAGACTGTCTGGAGTCTAGACGCAATTGGATTCAGTTACTATCTGTAACCATCTCAATTACTATCTTAATTTAATTATGATCAAAGCCAAAAGGTTGAGCAGGTAAGAAATTCTTTAAATCCTAACCATTCAGTTAATCATATTGGGATTTGGGACCCGCACACATGAGCTATTGATTCTGGGTAAAGATGTGATGAGACATGCATTTTGTGATACTGCAATTGTATAGTTATACTGAACAATTTTTCTAAACAAGGAACGATTGTGTTAATTATAGTAAATTAAAAATCATTACATATTACAATATTATTAACAATTTCAGGGAAAGAAAAGGTGACAGTAAAAAGAAAAGTGAAGGCACACACCTTCACTAGAGAAGGCAAAAATTGAGAGAGGAGAGAGAAAAAAAGAAAGTTGAAGGAGACGAGGCCACCCATTCCCCCTAGAAAAGATGGTGGGAAAAGTTCTTTTTGTACATACTGCGATGATGGTGATGATGATGATGATGCCTGCAATCTCCAACAAGAACAACGACAAATCCATTCCTCCACTCACGGTTCTCTCTCTTCTCGTCACTGCTTTTTCTTTGTCCTGCTTCACAAACCATGGACGATCTCTTGTTATTGTTCTTCTTCTTCTTGTTGTTCTCATATTTCTCTCCTTTGGAGTAGTTGCAGTGACGGCCCATGAAGAAACAGCAAGTGGATATACATGGAGAAGAATTGCGGGTGTTGGGCAGCATTCAAGCGAGGTGTTAAGGGAGTCTGCAAGTCATCAGCTTCCAGAGACTCAGCTAACGCTCTCCCTCGGACCAGTCTTGTTTATGACGCAGGTATGGTGGGGTTTGATCCTCATATGAACCTTTTTACTTGAAATTCTGATCTGGGTTTCTGCAAATTCTGAATTCCTTTATTTGTTTGATTAATCTGAACTCTTACTGAGAGTTCAAGAGAGGCTTTAAGGAGCCCTCAAGACCTTTTCTTCCAGAGACCGCTAATGCTTCTCCAGAACTAGTCTCATCTCTCATTGAAGTATCTGCGGTTTTGACGCTCTATAAGAGGTTTTCACCTGAAATTCCAATATGGATCTCAGCTGAACCTGAGATTTGTGTTTACCTTTGACTGATCCAGCTTAATCGAAATGCTTGAAGTGTATCTAGAAATGGGTTTCTTATCTGCGCTCCCCCCCTGTTATCCAGAATCTGTGCACAACTCCCAAAAGAGAAAAAAAGGGAAGTCCTGTTTGTTGGGATGTTATTTTCTTCTTGTTTTATGGGAGCTTGAAGTTTAAGTTGAAACCGCTTCTTCTCTAATTTGTAGTTTTTAAGCCACCATAACCCTCGCTGTCTAGCCTTTTCTCATTTCTTTTCAATACCAAATTGATTATTCACTTGCTTGAGAGAGAATGGAACGTCGACTGCCTCCCTCCACCATCCCATCAATGCATTCACAGGGAACGACATGGATTTGATGGTGATGGCTAGACCAGCCTGCAAAATCTTGTCTTCATGAGCTAGGCTTAAAACCAATTCACTAGTTGAAGAAGAGGATGTTGGGGTTTTGTAATTTGTTTTTCCTCGAGATGGTGGTAAGGGTGGTTTGTTTGTACCAGTTCAGCTAGACAAGCATGAATCCTTGCTTCTCCCTCAGAAAGGTTAACTCTTTTTGAGGCTGATGTACGCATCTTTGTGACTTTGTCCAGATCCATCGCCTTTTATCACCAATGTCCTATGTTCTACATTTCTTGCAATAGATTTCTTTCTCGACTGACATGTCGGTGTCTTTTTGGAAGTATTCTCCTATGTTCCCGTGCGAGCTTCAAATATTGAGCTGTTATGTCTCTTGCGGGTTTTAACACAATAGGTTCTCATTGTACGCTGTCTTGAAATAGTTACATTGAACAAAAAATAATAATAAAAAAAATCTCATTAGTTTCCTGCCCATCAAAATGAGTTGTTTGATTCCTAGAATCCTGTGAATGCATTTTCTCCTTTTGTTCTTTCTATATACTAAATTTTATGCCAGTTGAAATGTCACCTGGGTTTCGTCTGAATGCTGCAACTGTTTAGTTCATGTTTCTTCCAAGGCTTGGAACCAAACCAACAATTTACTTTCATTGAAATCCTGTTTCAAAGGAAATAGTAATCCAGGGATGATAATCACATTCTGCCACTGCTCATACAACTGTTAAGTATCAACTCTAGAATGAGTTTTTCTGTTTTCCTTCTCATTCTCTTTAAACCAAATTGACTTAGTTCTCTTGAATTCTGCAAACTTTGGGTTCTTTTGTTTCTGCAAACTAAAAGAACTTTTGCCATACAATTGGGAAAGAGTAGGAATCCAGGTAAAATGCCTCTAATTTAGATTCCATAAATGCAGCCACAGAGACCCGATACCTGAATGCCAGCAACCGGGAACTCTCTGTTCCCCATGAAGTTCAGCTCTCAAGTGAAAATCCTGGTCCACCACCATCAGAAAAGAAAGATTCTCGCCAGTTGCTTCAGTTTACTTTTCAGGAGCTTAAGGCTGCAACTGGAAACTTCAGACCTGATAGTATTCTTGGGGAAGGTGGGTTTGGATATGTATTCAAAGGTTGGATAGAAGAGAATGGGACAGCGCCTGCTAAGCCTGGCTCGGGCATCACAGTTGCAGTCAAAAGTCTGAAGCCTGATGGTCTTCAGGGCCACAGAGAATGGGTGGTTAGTAGATTGTTTGCTCTGGGTTAGTAGATTGATATTAGAAAGCTAAATCTAATAAGATGTTATTATAGTGAATAAAAATAATTTCCTGAATGCAGGCTGAGGTTGATTTCCTTGGACAACTCCACCATCCTAACCTTGTAAAACTTATTGGCTACTGCATTGAAGATGATCAACGGCTTCTTGTTTATGAATTTATGACCAGGGGAAGTCTTGAGAACCATCTCTTTAGAAGTGAGTAAATCATTTTCTATTTATCTTGCAGGAATTGCCCCTAGTTCTGTCAGTTTGTCCTATAGTGATACGTATATAAAATCCCAGAAGTTCTCTTTTTTGCTTTCATTGTTATTCTACATATTGTTTTGGAATCATATCCTGTTATGAGTACATTTGTTTAATGTTTTTGATTGTCTCCTGGTTGATATATGCATGATTAATATCATTTTTTTCAGTTTGACATTATTGTTAGTAGGAAATTTTGGCTATGGATTTATAAGGATGCAAGTATGTGGAAAAATAATTTAAACATCGAGGATGTTTGGTTCCGCTTACGTTTATTCAGTACATGTTTATTGATGGTGCCACATAGGCACCATCTCAGCAATTTCTCTCTCTTGCTCTTTTGCATACATCGAAAATGTAAAAAGTGAACTTTGGTTTATGTGCAAACTAGCCGTTTGTAGAAGTTATTTTTTGAAGCTTCTACAAACGGCCAGGCGTTTATTCACTGTTATGCTGAAGTGGCGCCTAATGGCACCTAGTTGTCATAAACAGCTGCAATTATTGCATTTCTCGGTTTTACCAGCAAATAAAGTACAAATGTTTATTCAATAAACATAAACGGAACCAAACACATACATTCTTATTGCTTATCAATTTGGAAACAGCCTCTCTGTATGTGCAGGGGTAAGGCTACGTACATCTGTCCCTCCCCAGACTCCACATTGGCAGGAGCTCGTGCACTGGGCCACCCTTTTTTATTGCTTATCAATATACATTCTCCTGTAGCCTTTTCAGTTTGACATAGATGTGCTATTGCTGGTCTTTCTTTTCTTTTGATTTTTCCTTCTTTTCCTTTTCCTTCTATTGTCAAATGCTGAAGATGGCTGTTTTTTGTTCATATTTTTTGCTTCTGAAGAAGTTGTTGGAAGTTCTTCTCTTGAGAGGTTGAGGTAATTCATGCAAGTGACTTTAACTCAGATTATCCTAGAGTTTCAATCTCCTGTATCTTTACCATGCAATACTTGCCTTGGCCTCACTCCCAGATGACTATAGTAAATCTCTAGCAAGGTGCCAACTGGGTGAAGGTGGAGGTTCATCACTGAGACTATTGTAACCTTTTAAAACAGTCCAGAATATGGCTTAATCTTGTGTACAAGTAAATCTCTAGCAAGGTGCCACTGGCTAGTTGGTAAGGTCTCCAGCTGGTTGTAACAGAGACGTGGGATCAAATCCCGCCTGCACCAGGGTTGGGGGCTTATGGATTTGGGGGATGGGCAACCCCCCCTCTTGTGTAGCCCCTTGGAGCCTTAAAAAGAAGTAAACATAGATGATTTTCTAGGTATAGTAAGTAAAGGAAATTCCTGAAACCATGGACTACACAATATCTTGAGAATGTCCTGCTGGTGTTTAAGTCCTCTGTGCGTGACTATTCTGTTTTTTTCTGCAAAGTTTCCTCTCTATCCTTGTATTGTGTGATAGCATAAGGATGTTCTAAAATCCTGGGACTTTTTATTTTGGAATGACTTAGTAACTTGTTTCTTTGTTTGAATGTTGTAATTTTTTATATGCACTATTTGTTTGGCATGAACCACACACTAGCCATTACGCTTGCCTTTTTTGTGGTTCAAGAATATATGTTTTTGCCTTTGTCCTCCCTTCAGTTCAAAGTCATTACTGATGAGGATGCTAGGGTTGCACCTGCTATAGATTGTAACATCTCTTTTAAAATGTCTTTTGGTCAAGATCTGCCTTGTCCACTGCTTTCCTTTGTAAAAAATGGTTTAAAATTCTTTCACAACAAATACAGTTCCAACTTAAAATCAATAGTGTGTATTCACAATCAACAGTCTTTTTGATAAAGGTTCACATAGAACTTAGTGGGCTTTACGATAATAAGCTCAATGATTATGTTGGCATTTCATTGCTTGCTTGCTCAACTGTTTTTCTCAGTGAAAAGTTTGAATTAATATTGTTGAATCTTAATAGATGATAAATGAAATACAAACTTAATTTTTTAACAGAACATGGTTATCAATTTGAATTTATTTTTTGACAAATTTGTTAGGAAATAAATGGTGGTCCTGATTCCTGATTGTTGCAGATGTGGGTGGTGCTTTTGTCACATATGCTTAAAAGCCCCCCATTCGGAATTTACAGAATTTTATGGTCCAGTGTTGTTGAATGCTTGGTCTCTTCTAGTCCATGACATTTCCTGTGCTTCTTGGGATGCAATATTTTGTTCCTCCAACTGTATGCGTTCTAATTTTCTAGAAATAGCATGCTGACATCATTGCAATTCTTGAAGGGACCCTACCTCTTCCATGGTCTAGCAGAATTAAAATTGCCCTTGGTGCAGCTAAAGGGTTGGCTTTTCTCCATGGAGGACCTAAGCCTGTAATTTATAGGGATTTCAAGACATCCAACATTTTGCTTGATTCGGTATGTGATCTCTAATACGCAGGTTTAGTTATGTTGATTTTTCTTTCTTGTTTATAGTTTGGAAGAAAATGATATAAAAAGAATGAGAGCATGCTATTGATCTGTCAACCATCAGACTGGGATCTATCTAATTACCCCAACATGTATATAGTTAGAATCCTTCAAATTCCAATGTAGTGGTTAACATCTTTAGGGCACCTGCTCTCAAACATTCTCAATCATGTCTGATTTGGAATTCTTTCTATAGGAGTACAATGCAAAGCTTTCAGATTTTGGCCTTGCAAAAGCTGGTCCCCAGGGGGACAAGACACATGTTTCTACAAGGGTTGTTGGTACATATGGTTATGCTGCTCCAGAATATGTGATGACAGGTAAGTAATCATAATTGATAATTTTATATTCCTAATGGCTTGGGTGAAATATATCCTGCTATGTATCATGGACTAAAAGGTTGGTTCCTTCCACTGGGAATTGGAATATTTCTGGAAATCTGGAATATAGAAGATAACAAAAATGCTTCTCAAACTTGTAGCACCAAAGAAATGGATGCCTTGTAATAATATCCTGGGACAGACATTCTGACTTTTGACGCTTGAAAAGCAAATATGACAAGGATCCCTAGGCTTACATGAATCATAAAATAGTCTGGGCATCATATTCAGAGGATTTGGGCCACCATTAAAGTGGAGTTTAAAGTGGAGTCTATTTTGACAAAGAATCATCTTAAAAACACGATTGAAAATTTGTATCTTTATACACAGTGGAGAAAAGTTCTGCTACAATTTTTTGGTGGTTTTTCCATTGCTTAACCCAAGCCTATAACTCCTGAGATAAGGGGAGCTTTAGGTTATGGACAAGTATTGGTAAAAAAGATAAGCTGTTTCCTTTTTCTAAAGAAATTAGAATGTTACTGTCATTTTAATATTTCAATGAAGTGTGGGAGGGCTAGTTTAAGAAGTTGAAGCCATTCTAGGGGAGATAATTGTTACATAGAAACAATCATAACAGTGTTAAAGCAGTAGTAATGGTGTTTTCAAGTTTTCATTATAGTGAAAGTGTGAAACAATGTTGTATGTGGGTCTTAAAATAAAGGTCTGAATAAGCTCTTTCTAGCTTCAAGTTAGAAAAATATTTTTTCAGCTTATTTTAAAGAATTAAGTCCACGAGGACTTATTTAATCCAATGCCAAACACTGCCCTAATAAAGGTCGGAAGATAATACATAATTATGATTTGCTTTTTTTTGGTGTAGCCATTCTTTTAGGCTGATCCACCCTGTTTTCTTGGTGCTGAGATGGTATGATTCCAGAACAGAGAGAAGAGAAGAGAGAAAAGAGAGGAGAGAGCGAGACAGAATCGGGAGAGACAAAAGTCAACTGGCGGCGCCAGTTTAATTGGTATTTATACTAGGGCGACCATACAGAAAAAAGAAAGGATAAAAATACAAAGGTGCCCTTGCGGCACTAAACTTAAAATAAACTAAGTTATTTCAACACTCCCCCTCAAGTTGGGATGTGGATGTCAATCATGCCCAACTTGTCAACCTCTATATGCTTAGTTCTATCATGAAGAACTGGGTTGGTTGCAATATTGATGACAACCTTGTTATCACAATACAAGGACATAGGGTCATCAACAGGAAAACCTAGTTCATTCAATAGATTCTTTATCCACATGCCTTCAGCCACCCCATGGGACATTGCTCTATATTCAGCTTCAGCACTGGACCTAGCCACCACATTTTGTTTCTTGCTTCTCTTTGTGACTAGGTTTCCTCCCACAAAGGAACAATACCCACTAGTAGACTTTCTGTCATCAATTAATCCAGCCCAACCAACATTTGTATAGACTTCAATCTTCAAATGACCATTCTTTTGGTATAACAAACCAGCTCCAGAAAACCTCTTTAGGTATCTGAGTATTCTTTCTGCTGCCTCTAAGTGTGTGTGGTCTTAGGAGCGTGCATGAACTAACTAAGAACACCAACTGCATAATCTATGCCTGGCCTGGTCATGGATAAATACAGGAGCCTTCCCACAAGTCTCTGGAATTGTTTTACATCTTTGACAACTTCACCACAACAGTCACCCAGTCTGTGATTTGGATCATTGGGAGAGTCGGTTGGCTTAACCCCTAGTTTTTCTGTATCCTGTAACAGATCTATGATGTATTTCCTCTGAGAAATGAAGATCCCCTTTTGAGAACGTGCCACTTCAATTCCAAGGAAATATCAAAGGGGACCTAGATCCTTCACCTCAAATTTAGTGGCTAAGAAATCTTTTAGTCTCTGAATTTCAACCTTCCAGTCACCTGTGATCACTATGTCATCAACATACACTATCAAGGCTGCAATCTTTCCTTCCCCTCTTTTCACAAATAGAGTATGGTCAGTCTGACATTGTTTGTAACCAACCTGCTGTATAGCCAAATGAAACTTGTTGAACCAGGCTCTCGGAGATTGCTTCAGACCATACAAAGACTTCTTTAGTTTGCACACTTTCTACTCTTTTCCTTAGGCACTAAAGCTAGGAGGTTGGACCATGTACACCTCTTCCTCAAGGTCTCCATTCAGTAAGGCGTTTTTAATGTCTAGCTGAAGAAGATCCCAATCAAGATTTGCCGTAAGGGTGAAAAGGACTCTAATGGAGTTCATCTTGGCTACTGGGGCAAAAGTCTTTGCATAATCTACACCATATACCTAGGTAAACCCTTTTGCCACCAACCTAGCCTTGTACCTTTCTATTGTGCCATTAGCCTTGTGCTTTATTGTGAACACCCACTTGCACCCTACCGGTTCCTTACCTTCAGGAAGATCCACTAATTCCCATGTACCATTTTTATGTAGGGCATTTATGTTATGGACGCATTCCTCGGGAAGACGTACTGTCGCCACCGGCAGCAACAGGCACCTGACCCACCGCCAGCAACAGTAGTGATTCAATGATTCTAGTCCTACCTAGTTCGGCAACAGCAACCTTATCTAGATTAGATTCGATCATCTTGCTTGTTCTTATCTTATCTTATTAGTTGATTAGATTATCTTATCTTATCAGATTAGGATTAATTTATCTTATCTTATCAGATTAGAATTAACTTATCTTATCTTATCAGATTAGGATTAACTTATCTTATCTTATCAAGATAGAGTTGGAAGTCTCCCTATTCAGCAAAGAGACTCTCTAGGACTAGGACTCTTGTAATCTCCTATTTAAGGAGACACCATTATTGAATGAGATATCAAAATTTCAGTCAAGAAAGAGAGTAAAAGGAGAGTTCGGTGATCTCTTGGACAAATCGCCCTCTAGGACGCCAAGATAGGTTCAGCTAGGAAGGGGAGGAACAAGGGAAAATAGGAGCTTTTCCTCGTGGACCGACCCGTGACGCGATCCTATTCCCGGGCCCATAACTTGGTATCAGAGCCAACCGTCATGGGAGATCTGGAGCAGCTATCATCCAAGGTCCACGAACTGGAGCATAGGCTCGTGGAAACCAGCGTGGAGGTTCGTGAGGTCAAAGATGATGTCCGGGAGCTGCGACGCTTGCTGGAATCGTATTTCTCTAACAAGGAGAGGAATCCAGAAGGGGCTGTAACCACAAACAGCCACCGACCAGACTTGACGGAGTCGTCCAGCGAACAACAGATCGTCGCCCCAGTAGCTGCAGCCATCCCCAAGTACAATAGGCTGGAATCCCCATCGTACAACGGCAACGGAGACCCCTTAGGTTGGTTGTATCGCTGCGAGCAGTTTTTTCGGAATCAACGGACAGATGACCGGGATAAGGTAAATCGTTCTATATTGCTAGAAGAGGGTCGTGTTAAAGCAGAGACAGAACGTGCTAAGGCACCAGTAGATTTCACTACATTGCAGCTCCACAATTTGATGTATGAGAAAATTCACTTTGTGAAAGCCATAAAGGTGCGCAAAGATTTCAAGTCAAAGTATCCGGATATTGAACTTGTGCCTGAGGAAGAGTTTTTCAGTTCAGCCCCTCAAGATATTAAAGGATTTGTACTATCAAAAGACAGTGCACATGACCTGATGCTAAGGCGGCTTAATTTTGAGCTTTTCCGGCAAAAAGAACCTTGCAAACTTCATGAGAAACTGGAGCAACATAAGAAAAGCCTTATGGAGACCATTGCACACCGAAAGAAGTTCCTTTCAAGTCTCCCGAAATCTCTGAAGAAAGCATCCTTGCCTGTCCAACACCAACTAGGGGTTCTGCATACAAAGAAATTAAAGCAGCATAATTTAGCAGAATTACTGCCACCTCCACTCTATGTGATTTACTCACAATTGCTGGCTCAGAAGGAGGCATTTGGGGAGAGTATTGAATTGGAAATTATAGGAAGCATGAAGGATGCTCAAGCCTTTGCCCACCAGCAAACAATTAAGGACAATGGTGTTTCTACAAATACAGAAATGAATAAGTTGGAGGATGATGCGCTTGATGAGGAAGAGGAGGGCCAAAGAAGGAGAAAGCGGCCAAAGAAGGTTACTGGAAAAGAGAACCTTGACCAATCAGAAATCTATCGATCTCATCCTCTTAAAATCATCCTTCATGATGAGGTTTCAAATACCAAGCCTGCAAAACTGGTTACTCTGAGGTTTGAATACTTATTGAAGTTGAATGTTGTATGTGTTGGGATTGATGGCTCTCAAGAAGGACCTCAGAACAACATCTTATGCAACTTGTTTCCTGATGATACTAGTACTGAGCTTCCCCATCAATCAGCTAAGCTCTTTGTTGGTGTTGTTGTTGAAGTCTTGGTAGAATGGTGTAATTTACCATTGGCCGAAGCCACATGGCTCCCATTGGTAGAGTTCCACGCCACATATCCAGAGTTCGAGCTTGAGGACAAGCTCGTAGTCCTGGAGGGGAGTAATGTTATGGACGCATTCCTCGGGAAGTCGTACCGTCACCACCGGCAGCAACAGGCACCTGACCCACCGCCAGCAGCAGCAGTGATTCAATGATTCTCATCCTACCCAGTTCGGCAACAGCAGCCTTATCTAGATTAGATTAGATCATCTTATTTGTTCTTATCTTATTGTTCTTATCTTATCTTATTAGTTGATTAGATTATCTTATCTTATCAGATTAGGATTAACTTATCTTATCAAGATAGAGTTGGAAGTCTCCCTATTCAGCAAGGAGACTCCCTAGGACTAGGACTCTTGTAATCTCCTATTTAAGGAGACACCATTATTGAATGAGATATCAAAATTCTAGTCAAGAAAGAGAGTAAAAGGAGAGTTCGGTGATCTCTTGGACAAATCACCCTCTAGGACGCCAAGATAGGTTCAGCTAGGAAGGGGAGGAATAAGGGAAAACAGGAGCTTTTCCCGGTGGACCGACCCGTGACGCGATCCTATTCCCGGGCCCATAACAATTTATCTCTTCTTTCATTGCATCTGTCCATTCAGGTACCAAGAGAGTTTCTGCCACATATTTTGGGATAGGGACACTGTCAATGGAAGAAATGAATGCACGAAAGGAGGGTGAGATGTTCTCATAGGTAACAAAATGGGTAATAGGATACTTGGTGGTACAAGACCTAACTCCCTTTTTGCATTGGGAATGTCAAGGTCATCACCAAAAGGAATATCTATGGCAAGAGGATCAGGAACATCAATAGGAATGATAGTACCTGGTTGGATATGATCTGTCCCTGGTGAATCTGATGGTGTTAGCGGTACAGTTTCAAGTTGCTCCATAGCACTTGAATTTAGATGGCTCTTGCGACGATGAAAAACACGGAATGGAGGAGAATCAAGTAAAGAAGGGAGAACCTGAACCTGAACTGGTTTCTCCTCCCCCTGAGGAGAAATCGGGAAAAAAGGGTCACTTTCAAAGAAAGACACATCCATAGAGACATAGTACTTCTTGGAAACATGATCAAAACATCGATAACCCTTTTGGGAAGAAGGATAACCCAAGAAGACACATGGAATGGTACAATGATCAAGTTTTCCACGAGTAGGAGAAAGGTTCTAGACGAAACAACGACAACCAAAAACACGGATAGGAATAGAGAAGAGGGGGGCCTTGGGAAAAAGGAGCTAATGTGGGGCCTTGTACCCTAACAAGCGGGATGGCATACGGTTGATGAGATAGGTTGCACACAACACAACATCCGACCAAAAACGTTTAGGGACATTCATGTGTATAAGTAACCCGCGAGCAACTTCAAGAAGATGGCGATTCTTTCTTTCGGCCACACCATTTTGCTGGGGGGGTTCTAGCGCAAGAGCTATGGTGTATGGATCCACACGAAGCAAAAAACTCTGTGAGATCACTATGGAAATATTCTTTGGCATTGTCTGATTGGAAAATTTGGATTTCCGTTTGAAACTGAGTGAATATCAAGCGTTGGAAATCTTTAATGATTTTTGGTACCTCATCTCTGGACCGCATAGGGCACCCATGTATATCGGGAGTAATCATCAATAAGTGTAATGAAATATTTATAGCTAGACTCGGATGTTAAAGTAACAGGGCCCCAAACATCAGAATACACAATATGGAAAGGAAAATCAGATGTATTATTTCTTGAAGTAAAGTGATTTCTACAATGTTTTCTCAACTGACAAGATTGACATGTGAAATTTGACACTGACACTGATTTAAATAAATATGGTAACAAAATTTTCAATGACTCAAAAGATAAATGACCCAAATGACTGTGCCATAAAAGGACTCGACTCTTATTAGACAAACTCTTAGACTCAATAGTCGCAAGACAGACTTTATTCTCTAGCATGTAAAGACCATCTACCATACGACCTCTACCAATCATCTTCCCCGAGGCCAAATTCTGTATCACACAAGAGGAAGGAAAAAATGTTACTGAGCAGTTCATCGAATTTGTTATACTACTAACAGAGAACAAATTTATGGGTAGTTTAGGAATATGTAGAACATCAGAGAGGGTGAGTCCAAGTGGAAGGGAGATGGTTCCTTGACTAGCTATGGTGGAGAAAGAACCATCAGCAAGTCTCACCTTGTCCCGTCCAAATAATAGATGATAAGATTGAAAACAATTGAACTTACCCGTCATATGGTTTGAGGCTCCAGAATCTATTATCCAAGGGGAGTCTGGGGGATGAGAGGACACATGGAAAGCTATGGCAGAGTTACCGTTACTTGATGTAGATGCAAAGGAAGTCGAGGATGGAGAGGCAGAATCCATCTGGCGGATTGCCCTCCCGTACAATTCCAGATGGTCACGGAAAGAATTAATGATATCTTCCCTTGGATCAGTCCCGAAAGGACTCATAGTAGTGGTAGATGATTGAGGCTCTTGAGAGGCTAAATTTGCTGCATTAAACTTTCTCTGACCTTGTTGTCCTGGCTTCTTATTCTGATCCGGCTTTTTACTCATTTCCTGAGCCCACCTTGGCTTCTTATGAAGCTCCCAACATGTCTCCCGAGTATGCCTAGTCTTCTGACAATGTGTACACCATAGCTTATCTTTGTCATCAACTTTCTTCTGGGAGTCACTCTTCTTGAAGGAATTTCCACTACCCGTAGCAACACCCCCTTTAGCTGCTAAAGCAACATGCTCCCCCCCAGGATTATTCATCACATTCCGTTTGCTCTCTTCTGACTGTACTAGAGAATATACTTCTTGTGCGGATGGGAGGTCTTTACCCCCCAATATCTGAATCCTGATAGATTCATATATAGGATTCATCCCTAGGAGAAAGGCAAACACTCTTTGCTGTGAAACCAGAGACTTGTATGCTTTGGCATCTGCATCACACCTCCAGTCTATATTCTGATAGTGGTCAAGTTCCTTCCAAACAGAAGTCAGGTCTGAATAGTAGGCGGAGAGATTCCTCTCCCCCTGTTTACAAGTTGAGGAGGCAGCCTGCAACTGATATATTTTAGCATAATGCCGTTGTTCGGAGTATGTAGACTGTGCTTGCTCCCATATCTCATGAGCTGTTTCTGCCCACATGAAGGTGTTTCTCACTTGTGGCAGCATAGACAATAACAGCCATGACATCACCATGCTGTTTTCCTAGTCCCACCTATCATGTTCCACACCACTCGACTAGGGTTCTCTAATTCTGCCATTGATATACCCTGCTTTTCCCCTTGCAGTTATGTAGCTTGATTCCCCTTAAGCATTCTAGGTAATTGAGGCCATCAAAGGGAATCACAGCCATGGGAAAACTCATGTCAAAACCTCTGCTCATCCCACTCTGACTAGAAGTAACACCAGACATACCAGAATCTTCAGAAGACATAGAAGCTGAATCTGATCAGTCACAATCTAGCTAGAGAACAAGTTTTTCAATTCAGTTCAGACTCACAGTACAGTCAAAAAACAGGTTGTCGTCTCAGTTCAGTCACTTCTGGACACGAGAAACTTGTTCTCACACAGAGATCAAAGCTGGTCACACACCATTACTGTTCTCAGAATTTTTTTTCTTTACTGAACCATTTTAGACTGATCACACACCATTTCGGATGTGTAAGGTATATCAAAGAAACAGATCTGACCATTCCCTCTAGCAATAAATCAACTTTCTCACAGTAACTTAAGTTCAATGTAAATAGAAGGAAATAAACTGCTGCCACAGCAGTTACAGATATGCAGTCTTGAAGAAAGCACACCTTTCAGGGCATAGGAAGGATCACTTGATCCACATACATTGAGAGAAGAAACTCTCTCACCAGCCACAGGTCATTAGACCCACATAACCCACTGATCTGGGTACAAAAGGATCAGTTCGATCCACAGAACTGATGAAGAAAAAAAAAAAAAAAAAAAACTCACAGTATTCGAAACTGATTCACAGCATTCGATTTTTCTCTCCCCTGATAATTTCTGGGCTCACAACCAAGAGGAAAGAGCTGTCTTGCAGTGAGCTTCCTCACACGTCCACCAGCGATCTTGTTCTTTGGTTCAATCAGCAATAGACAAAAAAGGAAAGAGGAGATTGGATCTGCCGCCCTGGTCCTAAGATTGGATCTGCTGCTCTGATACCATGTTTTCTTGGTGCTGAGATGGTATGATTCCAGAACAGAGAGAAGAGAAGAAGGAGAAGAGAGAAGAGAGAAAAGAGAGGAGAGAGACAGAATTGGGAGAGACAAAAGTCAACTGGTGGCGCCAGTTTAATTGGTATTTATACTAGGGCGACCATACAGAAAAAAGAAAGGATAAAAATACAAAGGTGCCCTTGGGGCACTAAACTTAAATAAACTAAGTTATTTCAACACACCCGATATTGGGTCTTTCTCTTCTAAAGGAAGCAGTCTTCTATTGCAACTACAGGTTCTTTAACTCCATGTTACATAGAGTGGCAAAGGGCCATATATTCCCTGCCACATGTTCCATATTTAGAGATCAGGTTCCTTGCTGAACTGGTCTCATGTATGAGATTACCTACATCAGCAGTAAGATTTTTTGTCATCTCATCTTTGTATCAATATTGAAATAGTTTCTTGGTTTTTAAGAGAACTTTGATTTTCACTATTAGAATTCGTACATTAAATAAATGGGCGTAGTTGTCTGTTCAAGATGATTTGGCAGTTAATCTCTCAAGTGGGATTGGTCCAGTAAGAAATCGCAATCCCTTCTGATCAAGCAACACATGGAAAGTTATTTGGGACCCAGACTTCTCTGTGCATCCTTTATCACCAGACCTTTTTTTTTTTTTTTGCTTATATAAAACCTATCTCATTTCCACAAATTATTAGTGAGAGTCTTTTTTTTTTTCCTGGAGAAACTGGCTTCATTTTCTTGTTGTGTTAATAGTAGATGTACCCATGATTTGTTTTCTGGCATGTGTGTTTCAACCTAAGGAAGATTTCACTGAATTCTTTTCAATCTTGTCTTGTACAAGAATTAATCATGTGATCATAAAATACCAATTGATGGACTATCTATTTCCCTTGGTCGTGATTTAATTAGATGTTGAAAATACGATATTGTATTAGCGTGGTCTATTCAGTACACAAAGGCAAAGGTTTGGACTTTACCAATCATGAGGCCCTGGTCTTTTTTCAGAAACCATACAATGATTCTTTTATCCATAAAAAATCATTGTTAAAATGGGCAAAATTGTCTCAACACATCTTGTTAACTCTTCCTCCAGGTGGGAAAGCTACTTATCCACCTAGTAGAAGGGTATCACTTACCCAGTCAATGGGAACCACAATCCCATTGACCGACTGCCCCCTCCCCCATTTAGGGTCCAAAAAATGAATGGGGCCTCAAAGGTTAATGAGCATTTGAACCAGTCATTTTATATATAATACTACAGGCAATATTTGTATCATTTACTTGTGAAAGGTAGGTTTCAAATAGTTGAATTTGATGAGTAGTTCAGAATTTTCCAAGAACCTAATACACCAAGTAAGATTATTCTTGCTATTTTTATTATTTTTCCTCCAATCCTTTTGACTTTCTTTTCATCGCAGAAATCTTTGGAATCAAGATGAAGTGATAATGCTTCTGGTTCTATTTTCTGCAGGACACTTGACATCTAAAAGTGATGTTTACAGCTTTGGTGTTGTGTTACTTGAGATTTTAACGGGTAGAAGATCAATGGACAAGAACCGACCCAGTGGGGAGCAAAATCTTGTTGCCTGGGCCCGACCACATTTGGCAGACAAGCGAAAGCTTTACCAGCTAGTGGATCCTCGGTTGGAACTTAACTACTCCATTAAAGGGGTGCAGAAGGTTGCTCAGTTAGCTTACTACTGCCTCAGCAGGGACCCTAAAACTCGCCCATCCATGGATGAAGTTGTAAAGGGTCTGACCCCATTGCAGGATCTCAAAGACTTTGCAATCTTAACATATCATTCCCGTTCATCTCAACAAGCTCGACGAAAGAAAAAACCTGATGGGCCCCGGCAGCTCACCTACACCCAATCTAGAAGCATCAGGGACTCTCCATTGAATACGGCTACACCAGATTGTAGATAGTCTAAGTTGGGTGTATTTTTTATTTACATGGATGGTGCATCTCTCTATTTATTGCCTTTGATTGGCTTAATTTCTACCTGAACCATGTGCTGAGGGTGCAGTTTTTCTTTCTGAGGAAATGGAGGCGTGGAGGCAATATGCCAAGCTAAGGTGTTTGAACGTGGATATTTGGGTGTCTGAGATCTGCAGTGCAGGTTGGAGAGCAAGGAATACATTAAAGTTGAGGAAGGTACATTACTTCCCTTATTTGTATGAACTCTCTACACTGGATTGTAGATCTAACCATTGAATTGAGATCGTTTCCTGTATTCCTGTCAGTGTTGTAATTGAGATATGCCAATGGAAGTAGATACAAAATTTTTCAATTTCCATGATTGCTTGGAAGTGTCTCAAATTCGAATTTATTGGGATTTTGGAGATGAGACCTGGCTTGCCCTCTATTATGACTGGATGAATTTTTTTCTTTTAGTTTCTAGCCCCAAATTGTAATGGGTTTTATCAACTAGTTTGTTTGGTGGTATACTTGACAGAGACCCATCACTATTGACAATTGCTATTTGCATTTAAGTTTTTTTGTTTTTTTTAAAGCCCTATTTGCATTTTAGTTGATCTAAAGTATTGTGCTTCCGAGATATAAAATTGTCAATATCATTGCCTTGAATGAATTTGGCAGATGCTTTTCTGTTTTGATATCAATTGCTACCTAGCAAATCAGCACATGTTCATGTGCTTTAAAAGATAGACCATTTGGGGTTGTCTTTAAAAGATAGACCATTCGGCAAGTGGCTCAATCTATTCAGTTTTTATAGAAAAACAAGAAAACTTCATTTGAAGCTTCCCGAAATTTGACATTTTTGGTCTTTTTGGGTCTTTCATCCTTATGCATCTACACAACTCTTACCAGCTTTTGGTTACCAAACAAGAAAAAAAAATGTTTTTTTATCTTTCAAACTTGGCGAAGTCCAAAAGACCAAACACTGCCTTATTATAGGGATAATGTTTGGATATATGGCTTTCAGATTTGTGGGTCCAAAACAAGGTTTTTAAAACTGACCTGGACAACGAACCGGTCAGGGTCCGGTTCTCGGGTTGAATGGTCCAACTGTTCTGACAAAAAATAAAAAAGTCAAAACCATTGAACGGTTTAAATGGTTCAACTGTCCGGGTCAGTGATTTTCTGATCAAATCAACATTTTTTTGCAAAAACCCGGCTTTGGAGAAAAACGGAGCTGATCACCTAACCGATTCCCGGTTTTTCAGTCCGGTTTTAAAAACCATGATCCAAAAGAGCTTCATGGCTTTTCTGGGTAATTTAGTAGACAGCCCATTTACGAAGGTGGGGCAAGAGCCCAAGACCACGAGGTCGATATTGATATGTGGATTAGCCGAATTGCTCTCGAGTCTTGAGTCTTGACGGTTTTCACGGTCAGAACGAGAGGTGGACACTGGACAGTACCTGGACAAAGTTTAGCCAAACATAAAAGGGACTGTGACTGTCTGGACGTGACGCTATATACTTGTGTGGACATGGATGGGCCAACAGAATGGCGAAGATTGATGAGGGATTGGCCCATATGCTTTCCACGGGCCCACATGGCCTATGCTCTTCCAAAGATCCATAAAGACAACTAATTAACACCTTGAAATCGATGCATCTCCTTCTGGTTGACTATCAAGCACGTCGCACCAAGCCCTGCGTTGATGTTACGTTACAATAACGGAACAGACATGTCATTCTTCACAAAACAAAAAGATCCTGACTCCATGGAGCGTGGGACCCATTTTAATTGACACGATGTTGCTGCTTGTGTCTGGTGTAGGATGATTTGTACATGTGCCATACACACAAGAAAAAGGATTAATGATAATCCTCCCTAAACCCTTCCACGACAAATTCAAAAAGCTACCAGGCTTTCATCCAAAGTCGCCCGGGCCCAGCCCAGTGAGGCTAGAATCTTGTTTTCCTTCTATCTTAGGTCCATTAGCTACACTAGTGGGCCCAGTATCAGATGACTTTCAAGCCGCCCAACTTCCTATCAGGATCCAATATTGGCCCACGTTACCTCGCTGAGATTAGCACATTTTTGTGGTTCTGATAAGTCGGGGGCTCGGGGCTCCTGGTGAAATGACTGATAGAACCCCGCTTTGTTGACGTGTATAATTTTCATATCAGAGGTATTTTTGTCTTCTTGTGTAGATTTCATATCAGGGGTATTTAAGGGTCGCGCAACGGTATTACCACCCATGAAAAAAATTAAAAAATTACGGAGAAGTGAAGTGACAGCGTCCACGCGGCGCACGTTTTGCTTTTTTAGCTTTTTGGCCAAAATCACACTATCAGAAATAGAAGAGAGAAATTTCTGATTCTGAGCTTCTCGTCTAGTTTTCCCTCCAGAATCCCTTCCTCGACTTTGAAGGCATCTCTCGCGCACTCTCGCTCGCCCTCGAACTGGTTGATCCAATTTCGGCTTTCTCGACGGATCTTCGATGGTCTTTTGCGCGTACGAATGTGCTGGAGAGTCGAATCATGTCGTTCTCGGCTGCTTTTCAGGCCAATTTTTCGACCAGCTTGCCTCATCGACATTCAAAAGTGCTTCCTCTCTCTCTCTCTCTCTCTCTCTCTCTCGTTCTTCTTTCCTGTTTCATTCTTTCAACTTCTCATTCGTTCTTGACTCAAGGTCCTTAACAAATTTTCTTTTGCCAATCTTTTTAAAAGAAAAGTTATGCGGTAGCGTTCTTGTTCTTGGTTTGGCGGAGCTTTAGAAATGTTGTAACCTTCAAGAGTGTGGTTTAAACTGATCAAGATTTTAGGGTTTTTGCGCCTTTTCGATGCATTTGGAGTTCAGGACAAATGTTTGATGCATAAATAGCGATGAGTTTGTCTAGTGAGTTTGGAGTTCAGGATAAATGGTCGATATGTCAAAACCATAGATTCGGCTAGTGAGTTTGTCTTTTTAACGCTTCTTAGTCACGGCTTCAATTCTCAGTTAGGTTCTTAAATGTTTCTTGGCTTCTTAATTTAGATAAAAGAAGTTTATGTAGGTTCACCCTTTCGTCCTCTATCAAAGGGTTTTATCCAAATGAGCTTTATTGAATATGATTCATCTTTTATCGATTAGACCCGTAGCAAACTGGTTAATTCATAGAAATTTATTTTTGAAGAGCTGAGTTGCAGAATTGTATGTTGCTTAGCGGGCTCAATGGGAGATTGCCTGGAATCAAATAGATCAAAAGGGCCTGTTAGGATTTTATGGGTTATTCTTATTCGACTGATGGCAGAAGCAAGTTTCAATAACAAAATATGTAACTAAACCACTCCCTAGTTTATCTTGCATGCACGTTTTTCATGTGAAACTGTGGAAGTAACAAGTAAGCACCTCGGTTTCTTGTTTTCTTTCTAAGTATTCTATAATTGACTTGACTTATAATTTGGATCCATTGTTGAACACATTTCAAAAATATGAGAATTTAAGTGTTAAATGCTTTTTGCAGTTGTCCTTTCTGAGACTCGTCAGGAAACAAAAGAAGTCAGCTATTATAGGAACTCGAAATGGGAAGAAGTGTTCTATACAGATGACCAGATCAATCTTAGGTAACAGGACGTCATGCATAGATAACAATGGTAATGGAGCAACAGAACCAGCAAGGGTTCTTCTAGAAAGATTGTTTGCACAAACACAGAAACTAGAGGAACAGATCAGTAGAGATTCTAGCTTCTCCAAGGACATTCAACTGGGACTTAACCTTGAAACTTTGGAGTCTGATCTTCAAGCCGTTCTGACAGCCTTGAGGAAAAAGGAGGAAGATCTTCAGGATGCAGAGAGGAAGGTATTGTTTGAGCATGCCAAGTTAAACCATACAAAGCAGGAGTTGGAAAAGAGAGAAGAAGCAATTACTTCTGCTCTTTGCAGGCAGGAAAAACTGGAAGAAGAGCTGAAGCAAGCCAACAACAACCTAGCTTCTCAAGCCAGGCAAATTGAAGATCTAAAATTAATGGTACAGGAGAGGGATGAGAAGGTAGTAGCTGCACAGTTTGCACTATCTTTGAAACAAGAAGAGATGGATAAAATGAGAACTGAACTGACAAAGAAGACTGAGGAGGCTGCCACGATTGCTTGTGATCTTCAATCTAGAGATCAGCTCCTGAGTGAGGCTAATGAAATCATCAGAAAACAAAAGGTTGAGATTCAAGAACTTCAGAAGTTGATCAGAGAGAAGGTGCAAGAGTTAGAAGCTTCTGTTACACTGAAGAAAATTGAGGAAGAGAAACTAAAACTAGCAGAAGCTAACTTGAAGAAGCAGACAGTGGAGTGGCTATCGGCACAAGAGGAACTAGAGAAACTGAGAGAGGAAGCAGCCAAACACATGAGAGATGCTAATGAAACTCTGGAGGATTTTAGAAGAGTGAAGAAGCTTCTTGTTGATGTGAGATCTGAATTGATGTCTTCTCAAAAGTCTTTAGCTTCTTCTCGAAGGAAAATGGAAGAGCAAGAACACCAACTTGAGAGGCAACTAGTAGAGCTTGAAGAACAAAGGGATATCGTGATGTCTTACATGTCTGGTTTAAAAGATGCTCAAACAGAAGTAGAAAGTGAAAGGGCAAAGCTTAGGATTGCAGAGGCTCAAAACAAGGCACTTGAACGGGATTTATCCATGGAGAAAGAATTGATAGAACAGCTACAGAAAGAATTGAATAAAGAGAGGTCTTCTATGGAACAGGCAATGCAAGATATATCCTTGCTTCAGGAGGAGTTAGGTCAGAAAACATTTGAGTTTGAAGAAGCACAGAATCTTCTTCAGGTTAAAGAGTCAACTTTAGTGGAGGCCAGGCTTCAAATCCAACATTTAAAGTCTGAACAGGCTTCTATTCAGCTTCTTTTGGAAGAAAAGGATATGGATCTCTATGATGCACAGAAAAACTTGGAGGAGCTAAGTAAAGAAGTTGCTGAGTTGAAGATGCTCATGAGCAGTAAGGAAGAACAGCTTATTCAAGCGACAAATATGCTAAAGGAGAAAGATATGCATGTTCAGATGATGCAACATCAGCTGGATGATACAAAGCTAAAGTATTCAGAAGCTGCTACTGTGGTGGAACGGATTGTAGAACTAACTAACAAATTAGTTATTTCAGTGAGGGATGAAGAGGATTATGCTTTAGACACACTTAGCAAGGAAATCCTATTGCCTGAGATGGAAGACAAGTTTCTGCAGCATATACTAGAAAAACCAACAGGCGACACTGCATTGAAGAATAAACAGCTGGAAGCCGAGCTTGAGTTGGCCAGAGAAAGCCTTAGGATAAAAGAGATGGAAGTTCTGGCTGGAGAGAGGGCTCTAATTGTCAAAGAGGAGGAGCTCAAAGCGGTTCTCGACAGACTTGATGCAAGAGAGAAGGAATTGAAGAGAATGAAGGAAGAGGTGGAAGATGCTGATGGGCTAAAGAAACTATACGCTCTTGCTCAGGAGAGGATTGGTGAAAAGAGCATAGGGGAGTTGGCAATTGAAAAACTGCAACTAGAGGCTACTCAACTGGAAGTTGAAGCAGCAACTAGTGCACTCCGTAAACTTGCTGATATGAGCAGGGAGCTTTTGAAAAAGGCTAGCTTCTGTGCAGAGGTTGACATTGATACTCTTGTCTTCCCTGAGCCAGGCAATGATCCTAGGACAAGTGTGATTGAGAACAATGAATGCCTTATTGAAGCCCAAAAAGAAGTTGCCCGGATTTCAGCTCTAACAGAACAACTTGTCAAGGAGGCTGGTATCGTTGGTGTTGCAGATCAGTGATGTAATGGAGGATGTAGCAATTTGGCTTTTCTTAGATATATCCAACTGATTGATTAGCCAGTGAATCAGGATTTACTTTAGAAGGAGCATTATTGGTGGTTCTTTTGGTTCCTACAAACAATGTTGGCACAAGATACCCAGATGCATCCATATTTCATATTTCCTTTGTTGTACCATGAGTGAAAATCACAAGCTTGTATATTCTTCTCTCCTTTCATTTTCTTTCCTTCTTTAGTAGGAGACAGTCAACACCATTTACTTTTTCCCAGTGATATATCTGTTTCATTTTGGGTAGAAGACTTGAACATACTCTGAGTTTTTAGAAATTGATTTAAGCATACCCTTAGGTTTTAAAATAGACTCAGATATGCCTTGTAGGCTGACCCCACTGGACTTAAATATACCCTCATCATAGTGTGAACTCAAAAATTAAAATATTATTTTTACCTCCTATGCTCTTCGATGAGATTCTCATCTGTTGGCATGCCTCTTCTTCCATGGAGAGAGGAGATGAAGATTGAAGAAATTGAGAGGACGGATGGAAACAGAGAGAAGGAATAGTTGGATTAGATCAGACAGTTGTGGTTCTCCACTGTTGAGTTCTTGTTCAATATAACTGAGCCAAAACAGCTGGAATTTCTTTCATTGGTTCTCCACCAGTTGTGATTCCCTGCTGGTGAGTTTTTTATTTTTTATTTATTTTTTTATTTTTTATCTTCACTGGTAGAACAAGAACTCACTGATGGGTTCTTTTAAAAACCCCACTGGAATTTCTTTTAGAAAAAGATCACTGGAGAATTGCAACCAAAACTCAAGCCATCAGCCGTCACTATGCCCCATTCAAGGGCGTTTTTGTTCATAAATCTGGAAAAGACACAAAGTTCTTGTTTGAACAAGAACTCACTATTCCTTTTAAAACCTCGAGGTATCTTGAACAAGAACTCGCCATTCTAAGACAGCCATGCTGTTTTGGCTTTAAAGCAAAGAAAGCACTTTGTTCAAACCAAAACAGAATCGTGATTCTCCACCTATGACTTATTTGTTTGAAGGAAATTTTCTGTTGTGTCATTCTTGGCTCTTTTTGAAAATTTGAAAGAAGATAAAGGGAAAAAGAGTTTCAATCCATTTTAAAACTTCAGGGTATCTTTGAGTCAATTTGTTAGTAACTCAGGGTATATTCAAGTCTTTTTACTCTTTCATTTTTAACAAGACAATACTTTATCATGAACTGCTTCATTAAGAGATTGACAAATCCTGGTATTAACCATTGATTTAACCAAGTTAGGTTATTCCATGAGTTGGGGTGTCTGGCTTAGAACGCAAGTTTACTTCCATAAATTTCATTGATTTACAACTTCTGAAATCGCCAGAACGCCAGGATATTCCCGAGAACAGACATTTGACAACTGACAAGAAACTTCATAAAGTCCTTTTGGGTTGGCCCACTAAAGTGATTGGGCTCACACATTGAAGAAATGAATTCTCTTTTTTCTTAGGCAAAATTGACCTGAATTTGAGGCTGTTGGATGTGCCATTTACTCATCATTTCGGGTTTGAGATTTTGCTTTCCAAAATAAAAAGCAACTGCCACAATTTGCAGGATTAACTGTAGGGGGGGGGGGGGATAATCCGGTTTCTTATGTATTCAGTATGTAACGGGTGCCCCTTGTGATTGGAGACAATGGGTGCATTGTAATCTGAGTTTTACCAGTACAAACAAATTGCCCACTGGCAGATGCATCTGCTCATCTGTTTAGAGACAATGGGTAAGTTGGAGGATTCTTACAGAAGTTCCTCTGCACCATAACATATTACTACACAGAAGTTCCTCTGTAGCATAACATATTACTACACAGAAGTTCCTCTGTAGCATAAGGCTGTACAGATTCTTACAGAGAAAATCCAAGTAAACGTATTTACAGAAATCACGTACAAGTTATAACACCAGTCAGTAAATAAGCATATATACAACCATTTCTTACTTCGGTTCTGCTTTCAATCATATTCAGCATATAATAGAAAACTTGTTCAGTGAATCAGTTCTCCTCCATGTGTTTCAGCAAACAGTGCCAACCATGACCAAAGGAAACTTTGAACAACTACCTAGTAGCAACCCCTTCCCTGAAAAGTACATTTGCTACTGGTGAAGGAAGCCACCCAGGTTTCACACCAATCTGGCCATCCGTCTGGTGATCATCCCCTTGGATCAAAATATTCTGGCCCTTCTTCCTCCTTGCCCTCCCCAAAGTCTTCCCAACAAAGAAACCAAGTTTCATTGCTGTAAATAGACCCAATGCAATTACAAGCGGCCGAACAGCCCAGTGAAAATCCTCCAGGTGTTGGTACTTCTTTACTACCCCAGGACATGTTCTGAAAGATACCACTTCCACTTCTGCTGGGTCAGCCAAGAAACTATTGCATGAACCTCTGAAAACTAGCCTCCCCGGAAGCTTGACTACGAGACATCCATTAGGTAGAACCTGTGAAATCCTCCCGGTGGCCCATTCTCCTCCCTCTTTATGACGCCAGTCAAATCGAGGGCTGAAGATGTTTGCCTTCAGCCTCACAAATTGACCCACACAGTATAGTTCTGACATTTGGAGCTCCGAAGAACATCCCTTCCAGAGAGTCTCTACTCCTATAAAGCCAACGGCTACACTGCCATCTCGCTGGATGGAGTGCAGAATGCCCACAGGTGAGTGTTTTTTGTCTTCCTCCTTCACCCGAACACAGTCCCCTGCTGCCAAGCCAGATGTGACCCGCTCTAATGTCCATGTGTGGACTCTTAAAGGATCATGTACTCCATGGACCCTCACCAAGACGAACCCATCACTATCCATACCAACAACAGTTCCCTCTGGAATGTGCATGCTTTCTGGTTTGCATGAATTTGGGGATTTTCTGGACCGCACTGTATCACCTACTTGAAGATGATCTTTTGAAAGGAACCACTCAGTGCAACCACTGATAATTGATTTATCTGTCAGTGTCATGTTTCCCAGACGCCTCCACCTTCCACCACTGTGAACTGCATTCTGAGAGCTGCAAAATTGTTTTTCAAGTTATGAAGATTAATACAAAAAGGATGGAAAAACACTACTTTCTGATATTGTTTGAGTGTGAAGAATAAGCACTAACAGAAGCAGTCCAAATGATTTAAGAACTGTATTCTACAATTTTTAAATTTTGGTTACTTTCCTTCCCTGGTTTTTTCCTCAAAGGTAAAAGTAAGTGTATTATATTAAAAAGGTAATTTCCATTATTTTTTCTTTGTTGTACTCCTTTCTCCTGTTAAGGCTTTATTTTTCACAGATATGCATTTTTTATAATTGACATTATAACTTTGAAATATTATTGCATGCAGATCTCCTCAACCATCCATATTTGTGTCTCACACCCACAATCCCCTCCCCAATCATAGGCAGCCCAATAGCCCACCACCTACATTATTTCACAACTTTGAGATTGGAGATTTCTTGGATAGAATAGAACCATATCAAGATTTACTAAATTAAAACTTAGAAAATATTGTGCTCATAGTAGAAAGGTAAGAAATAACTATCTGGCATCACTATCACCCTCAAGGTTGAAAAAAAAATTAACCAAGCAACTGACTAACTTGAAACTTTTGATAAGAAATTAAGAACATGACAACAACCCAAGAGGCAGAAAACTAATTTTCATAATTCGATAACCCTTTGTAATCTCCAACTGAGGATGGGGTTGATCCCATTATTCCTACCCTAAGAAGCCAACTCCCTGAAATAATAACTCAATATCAAAGTTGGAAAATTTCCTAAATGTTCAACTCCTGCCAATTTATTTTTCTCATTTTAGAAATGCAGCTAGTAGTGGGTGTTTAACATAACTAATACCTCTAATGTAGCAAGTGTTAACTTGTAGCCAAAAATAAACAATTTCATGCAATTTGAGTTTGATGTTAATATCAATTTGTTGTGTTAGCTAAAAGAATGTACATTGATGATTAGCAATTGAAATTTGAAAATCGTTCATAAGGTCAGAGGTAACAGAATATCATGCATGGCAATATCATCTAAGGTGGCAAGATGTTACAAAGGACCTTAATTTCCATCAAGTTCATCATAGTTGGTTCATATTACAGAATGAAATCTTCAAAATTTACCTTTTGAATGCATTTAAGATGTCTGATATCAGAGGCCGATTTCGAAAGTCATACTCAAAGCAACCACTGACAACATGCTCAAGTGCAGGGGGCAAACCATTTGGAATATGTGGTTTTTCCTGTTTTGTTACCACTGAGCAATAGATCTCCTCTATTGATTTCCCACACCAGGGTTGAACCCCACTTAACATCTCCACAATGCTGCATGCAAACCCCCAAGAATCAGTCTCAAAGGATATTGGGCCTCTTATTTCTGGTTCCCATTGCTCTGGAGCCATGTAGTTTGGAGTTCCAAGTCTAAGAGCTATATCTGAACTGGATAACGGAATCCCAAGAAGTAGAAAAGGAATACCAAAATCTCCAAGGACTGCTTGGTCATGTTCATTTAGAAGGAAGTTGAAAGGTTTGAAGTTTAGAACCAGGATCCCTTTTGAGTGCAGTTCTAAAATTCCCTGAGCCAATTCAATTCCATACCTGTGGACATTAGCAGAACTTGAGAAGTATATTATATATTTCCAATTCATAGGAAGAAATGAAAATTAAAAAAAAATGCCACATATGAATAAAATACCATAATACCATCCCAGAGTCCCACCCCAACATCACCTCAAGATATCGGGCAAGGAAAGCTTATTTCCTTTGAGACGAGCCATTTTGTCTCCCAATGAACCCTCATAGAACTTCATAACAATGCAGATCTGTCAAGGCAACAGCAACAAAAAAACAATCTAATTATATGCAAAGCTATAAGTAAAGAATAGCCGTGGAAACCATCCATTTTAAATGGAAGACTTAACTTACTCTTCCACTTTTGATAGTGATACCATTAAGCAGACAGACATCTTGTAATGTTTGGCACCTAGAAAACAAATTTTCGAACTTATCCAGAAAGGCGAGCATCTGATCCTCTTTGATTGGACGCAACATCTTGACAGCCACTTCTTGACACTCATCATATTCTGTGGATTGATGATGAGTCGCTAACCAAACATCACCAAAGGGTCCCCTCCCAATCCTATGTTTAAGTTCTAAAGCAGCAGGATCAATCCATGGGCTAATCTGATTTGGTGTAGCAACAACAGTTCTAACATGTTCAGCATCTCCCTCAAGAAGCTCGTATTCAAAAGAATCTGCCGTTTTGGTAATACCAACTTGTCCAGCCATTTCCTTCGGTACCAGAGAGCCAGAAAATCAATTACGGGGTTGAACCTGATATTATTGACAATGAATTAGAATAGAAAGTCAACAACCAAAAACCAGGAGATTAAAAAAAAAAAAAAAAAATTGAATGTGAAACCTTTTCAAGATTTATTTGGCAGAAGATCTTAAATTTTTGCAACAATTTTTGAAACAATAATCGTGTGGCATTTCTTAGCTGAAGAGTTGATCAATAAAAGCAGAAGCGGAGGAAATAGCGAGTGGCCACTTGGGTATATGTTCATCAATACCTAGGCTACTCAACATTATTTTTCAGCTCTTGAAAACCAATTGTTCAGTTCTTTTTTTTTTTTACATTATTGATCAATTTGATGGCGCAGGTACACCTGACACTCATCTTGATATACTAGAATTATCTCCACTAATGCGATCATAAACATCACTAGTTTACATCAATAAACACAAACAGCTATAACCGTAATCCTTCAAAAATTAGTCAGGATGATTGGACGAGCATTTTAAGGAAGGAATAAACACGTTAAGATTAAGTCCCTCGCCACACTGCATCCTCAATTGTTCCTCTGTCGGTCTCGCCGGGTGTCTAACTCTAAGGGTTAGTCATCATAATCCCCAAAACCAATTTACTCAGGCAAAACCCATCATAAGCTGAAGAAAAAAATACCCAAAGTGGAATTAAGACAAAAAAAAAAGCCGTAAGTAGCCGCACTCACCGAATCAAAGACGGATACAAGAAAATATTTTGCTTCCAATAACACTCTCAGAGAAGTCGACGAATTCAAATTGAATCCAGAAATCACTCTTGTATGGGTTCGTAGCAGAGAAAACTGCAAGGCTGCAACAACAAACAACTCAAGAGAATAAAGTTAAAGAACGAAGTTTAGATCCACTGTTTGGAATCCGAGGGAGAGAAGAAAGATTCCAGGACAGGAAACTGTTTCATATAGAGCAGAAATAAATAAGGAAAAGTTACTAAATTAAGAATAAAAAATAGGATAAATTACAAAAACCTCGCCTATAGTTTTACTTTAACAAAAATCTCTCCTAAACTTTTTATTTGTTGAATTCTTAAAAAGTTTAAGAATTCGACAAAAACCTTTCTTCCCTTATAGACAGAAAACGTTAAATTGATGCATAAATCTTTTTCAAATATCTATTTTACCCTTTTGTAAAATAACTCGTGTTCAAGGTGTTCAGATGCAAAATTTTGCCACACGTGAATTTCACCACTTAAGTATCCAATTCCGCTATTTCTTCTCCTCTTATCTAATTCTTGGAAATCTCTTGCTTTTACTAAAACTTGGAAAGCATTTCACTATCCTTGTCGACTTTGTCACATTTCAGATTGTGTCTTCCTAGAATTCAAAAGATATTCCTTGAACTCCTTCACTTGTAAAGATATTCTTAGAATTCAAAAGATTCATTTATGTTTTTCTTTTTCATTGTTTTTTATTTTAATTATTTTGATAAAAATAATAAAACAAAAGATAATCTCCGTCTAATTAAGGGAACAAAAAACGTTTGGAGAAAAAACATATTAACTGAGATATGTGTCACACAACTATTACTGCTCACTCATTGTACTTACTACTACATCTGGACCCTCAATTAACAACCAGATTTGAATGTATCAATAACCATTTCTGCTTATTTGTGATTCAAATCTTCACAATAGTGTTGCTATTTCGAGCTTTCTTGACCGTGCCATTCTGGTACCTTGGGAACTTGGTGAATTACGAATGTTGCATGCGGATTGAGATTCGGGCTTTCCTTCCTATCAGATTCAATTAATACGGAATTATTTATCTTAATTCTTTGATTATTTCATGGTACCTTCTCTGTCACTGCATTGACCTTCACACTAAACAGATTACATACATAAATGACAAATTCTTATCGTTTATTCATTCTCTACACCCCTTCTTTTTCCTCATGCAGATTTATCTCTCAAATAACTTGTGCTCTCGCTCACTGATTTCACTGTTAGATCTCTATTCTATTTTCATTTTCACTCATGTTAGTCCTTTTGTAATAAAATAAAGATTTCCTTGATTGTATTTCTTTATATAAATTAGCACTTCTTAGTAAAATAAAGATTTTTTCTTGGTTCTCTTCCATTATCTTTGTCTTACATCAATCCAAATTCGCTCTCACAATCCATCTTTCTTCCCTGAATTGTCATCCCAAGAAAAAGTGCAAAAAGAAAACTCCAAATCGCAGTTTGATCCGAGTGGCCAGATGGGTAAAAGTGTCTTTAATGCTGTTTTTTCTTATTTGTGAATTGCCTGTTTTATTGTTGAACAAACTATTGCCATGCAGCATAGTTTGCTTGACAATGTCAATAGGTTGGTTAGATAGTTGAAAATTTTCTGGCACGCAAGTAATGGATCCAATAAGCAGAATAGGTCCATTTGATGCTAAAAACAAGTTGGGATTCCCCTAACAGTGATATTTTTTCCCCACACCTATAAATAGGGCCTCTTGTCTTTGGGAAACAATCGACTTTTGGACGTCTGCTATGCTGCTGGGTCATCATTGAGCCCTTTGGTGTTTTACTAAAGTGCCAAACGGGTGTGTTTTGCCTTTTTTGCATTTCTGGGTTTGACAGGGGCTATCATTCGCCTTCAACAATCATTTATTTCATTCAATTATCAACATATCGTTCTTCATGTTTTTCTTTATTTAATTTTGCTTGATTTAAAATCATTGGGAAGATAGACTTGTATAATGAAATGACAGAAATATTGCAGGGCAAATGTAGTTAAGCGCTTGCGTGCCATATAGGCACCCCGTCAGCGCAAATGTCTTATATTAATTGTATTTGTATGTATCGATGTTTGTAAAAGAAAACTTCTTCGGTTTCAATGCATCTTTCCCGTTTCAAGAAACTTGTTCATGTGGTGCCACCTTCAAAAAAACATTACCGTTACATAATCGTCAATCATGACCGTCCAATTAGCACAAAACATTGAAGAAGACATTTCTCTTTCGAAAACCGTCCAGCACAACATTGAAGAACAGTAATTTTGGGATAGTGTCATGGTCTGAATTTTTAAGTACGACATTTTATCATCTTGAAATTTCAGAAATGTACATTTAGCCACTGTTTTCAAAATCAGACCGGACCGGACCGGACCGGATGATCGGACCATAAAAACCGGGAACCGGTCACTTGACGGATTCCGTTTTCCTCCAAAACCGCTTTTCCCCCAAAACCGTTGATTTTGGTCAGCAAACCGCTGAACCAGTTGGCTAACCGTTCGAACGGTTTTGACCATTTTCCAATTTTTTATTTTATTTTTTTATTTTTTGTCAGAACGGGCCAGCCGTTTGAACCAGTAATCGGACCCCTAGCCGGTTCGGTCACTGATTCGTTTTTAAAAACCATACATTTAGCTTTAACTCTGTTAAACCGACGTTACAGAGCGAAAACTACTAAAATGCCCTATTCAATTTATACTATTATTTTGAAGGTATTTATACCTTTATTTGGATTATTTCCATATATGCCTGTATATTTGAGAACTTATGTATATATTGAACTTTTAAAGCCAATTTAAACATACCTTATTGATGGATGGCCTCACATAGCACATGAATGGAGATTTATTCCTCACATAACACACCTTGCAGCCCTATCCCATCATGCATTGGAAACATCTTCCTTCGAATAACAGCACAAAATATGGGAGTTGTTTCTAATGTGCTAATGGAGGTGTTGCGAGGTGGGTTTGAACAGGGCTTTATGAGGAGCAGATCCAGACTCATAACACTTAGGGGGCCATTCTTTTTTTTGGATTTTAAGAGGGGGGAAAGTTGGTCAATAGGATTTTAGTTCCCATTAAACAAGAAACCATGCCATGTTCCTTTTCAGATTAATGTGGGGACTTGGGAAAGTTTATTTACCTAGGTATTTCCTAGGTGGGTAAATAACTTTCCCACTTGGGAGGAAAGTTTCCAACACATGAATGAGACAAAAATGCCCCTTTTAATAATGAAATTTTATGATTAAAATGGTCATTTCATTTTTTTACTTGGAAAACAAAAGAACATGGGTAAATGTTTCTTAGGCCCTGTTTATTTTTCGGTAAGTTACTTCTTCGGGTAAATGCAATTACTTGGATAAGTTTTCTTGGGAAACACTTACCCGGGTAAGTGCATTTACCCATGTTCTTTTATTTCTCAGGTAAATAGGGTAATGGCCATTTTAATCATAAAGATCCATTATTAAAAGGGGCATTTTTGTCCCATTCAAGTGTTAGCAACTTTCCTCCTAGGCGGGAAAGTTATTTACCCACCTAGGAGATGGGTATCACTCCCAAGAAAATAAACTTTACTTGATCCCCACATTAATCAGAAAAATGGACATGGTATTCTTGGTCAATGGAAATCAAAATCCCATTGACCAACTTTTTCCCCTCTCAAAATCCAAAAAAATAATGCCCCCTTAGGGTAAATACACTTACCTGGGTAAATGTTTCTTAGGAAAAACTTACCCAAATAATTGCATTTATCCGAATAACTTACCAAAAAGCAAACGGGGCCTTACTGCATTGTTAATAGCTGTTAACATCTTATTCTAAATGTTTTTATAATAACAATATTGCCCCACCAGTTCTATAACTAAAAACCAAAACCCAAAAAATTTTATATATTAAAGAGATGGATGGTTGAAAAAATCAGGACCGAGAACCCAGGTTTTAACAGATCAAAATTGTATTATTATCGTTATGGATGGATTCAACTTTGTAAGGTTTTCATTGTCACTAGGGTTAGGAGCCGTTAAGGGGAAAGGACAAGGTAACATATAAGAAAGTGTAGAGGAAATACGCATGGGCATGAATTAGGTAGAGAGGTGGAGACCGAATTCTGGGCAAAGAGCAGAGTTTGGTCATGGTCCTCTACAAACCAAACAATTTCAATGGATGATTGAGAAGATGTATTTTCTTATAATAGCATTTAGGGGTTGAAAATAAATTAAAGACCGTCTCTGATTGAGAAGATCCAAAAAATTGGGCATTACAAACAAATTAACGTAAAAGAAAGGACACTTTGTTAAAATTGGACTTGTGATGGAGTGGAAAAAGGTGGAGAGGAAAACGTGGGGGCATAAAGCGGACCCAGAAGTGTGGACCTCCGGCTTAGAGATGAAGATTGAAAGCCCTACCGCTCCAATTTCTTCGAAGAAGCTGCATCGATCTTTCAAAGTTAAAAGAAGAGGAAGATAGAAAGAAAGAAAAAAAAGTAAATGACATATTTTGAAAATTTAATGAATAGTTAAAGATGTTTTTGTTTTCTTTATTTTATCTATTAAACTTACCATAGTAGGTTTTAAAAATTTAATGTATATTTAATTAGTTTCCTAAATATACAGAATATTTATAAATAATTAACCCCTTTTCTTTACCACCTTGGACACAATTCAGTGGTGGCACAAAAGAAACGTTGATTCATAGAATAATAAAAGCAACTAAAATTTGTACCTAGGCTCAGTTTGGATGGAGTATAAATACAAATATGTAGAGTGCAAAACCTTGTATTGTTTTACATGTATTTGCACTGTACATAGTTGTATTTGTACTCCTAATAAACTGAGCCTAAAAGCATCCAAAAACAAATAAAAACATTTGAGTTTGGTTTCTGCACCCATATAAATGTACCACCCACCAAAATTTTTTGCTGCCACTTTTTACGTCCCAAAGTAGAAGATGAAAAAGAGAATATGAACACAGACATTTTTATGATTTTCTATTTTTTCTTAACGTCAATTTTGATGGAATTGGATTCAAGTATATATTTCTAAAAACTTTATGTACTACACTATTGCAGTAGAAACTTTAGGCCCTCAATTGCTACTATCCCAAACTCTCAAAGTACATGGTACCTATTTATAATTTACGGGTGAGACTAAAACAATGACATATAAAGGGTGAAACTTGGATGGGTCCAACCTGAGCCTGGCCCAATCCAACTTGAATTTTTTGCACGGCTTGGGTTGGTCTTGGGTAACCAAAGCCCAGCCCAACCCAATTCCAACTATATATATAAAGAATGGACATATACATTTGTGAATGAAATTTATACATGTTTTCAATTAATTCTGCTTTTAAATTGGGTCATAAAGTCCAACAAAAGATGAATACATAAAAATATATACGTAAGTTATTTCAAACCTATCCAAGCTTAAATAACCCAAACAGCCTAGCCCGAGCTTGAACCTAACCCAAATTGTGTTGGGGTTAAGCTTGGATTGAGCCTGTGTTAATAAATTTGGGCTTAACCTCGGATTGGACCAGGCTTGAGCTCGAGGTTTAAGCCTTTAAGGTTGGGGCTCGGTTGACCTTCAACCCAACCCAACCCACCCCTAATTGTGTGTGTGTGTGTGTGTGTGTAATTGTAATATTTTGGACCAGATATTGGTTCAATCCAACTCAATCCAATATAAATCCATTACAGATGGACCAGGTCCAATCCATCCAATAAATACTTTGGACCATTAAGTCTGCATTGGTCCAATTAAATGTCTTATTGGTCCATCCAATCCATCCAAATTGATTTTGACTTTGTTGGGCACTTCATTGGGAGCTTCTGCACTTTGTTGAGCACTCCATTCCACCCTAAATAAGTTGACACTTGGGATTTAGACTTGTTCATGAGTCGGGCTAAGGTTGATCTATTGCCAAAATTTGAACGGGCCTGACCCGAAACCTGAGCCTAAAGCAATATAAAATGTTCATGAGCACAAAAAGCAGTGTAAAAATAGTGGATCCCCATCCTCTATTTTTCTAAACTGAAAACTAATGTTCAAAAAGTGGTGCAGGCATGATCTTTGGATTTGGAAAATGAGTAGACCTTCAAAAAATTCAAAATTCATGAAACCAGTTTGCAAGTTGCAAGTAATGGAATATATAAGAAAATTGGTTTTTTTTGGTAGTATATAAGAAAAATGGTTGGATTAATGCAAATTCTTTCCATGACTTAAACCGATTCAAACCCCCGATTGTCAGGTCTAATTGGATTCAATATGCTGGCCCAGAAGGTCCAGAACAATCTCTGCGCACCACTTAGGCTGCCTTGAGAGCATTTTCAGTTCTTTCCCTTTCTCACTTATTTTCCAAGAAACCAAACAAAGCAGTATGGGTTAGTAATTAGAAAATCAGTAGCTTTGATGCTTCATTACTTGGAATTGATTACCATCTAACTGTTTTGAGTCATTTAGATGTAGGAGAACTACCGATAGTGTGCAATCTCCTTGGATTGCAGTAAAAATTTAGGTTCAATCAAGAAAGTAAGCCATCCATGACAAATGGACAGAGCAAAGCTAACTAACAATGAACTAATCCTCATGTGCTAACAGAAAATTCTGCATCAGAAATGCACTTCTGAGAGCCCTTGAAGAGAACATCTTTTTGATTTTGAAAGCTTAGACATGTCCAGAATCAGTTCAACAACATTTGAATTGTTGTGCCTGTTTATGGATCAGTAGCATGATCTTTTTGGAACCAACTTCCTTTCATTTGTCTCCTTGAAGTGGATTTTTACCTTTAGGGCCATGTTGCCTTTGCCCCAAAATTTAAGAACTGTATTACAAACCGTCTAGGGTGAGTTTTCCCTTGTGTCCTTTTTCTCCCAGAATACCTCAATCTTGAATAAGAGAGCCATCCCCTCAAAAAGTGAGCTAACTTCAATTCTGAATGTCCGATGAGATATTGCCCCTCGTCATCTTCATATTGATTATTTTTGTCATTCTCCTCGTTGTCATTGCAACCTTTATCATCATGGTCATCATCATCCACATGTTGTTCTTTATCCTCGGGGGCATTTAACCCTGGTGACGACCTATACAAATTCATTTTTTAGTTATAAGGTTTTGGCATTCACAGGATCTAATGAGTTTCGGTAAAAATAAGCAGAGAATATGTGAGGAGGCCAGAAGCATCGAACATATAAAGAACCCAAACAGGTGATGCAACCAGCTACATATTATCATGTGATTTTAGCTTTACAAATTGGTATAAAGGGGGACTTGTTAATGGGGCTGGATTGGTAATAAAGGCCTTTTGGTATCAGTTTACTCTGAAACCAGTAGCCCGACTGCAGATGACCAGACTTGACATTAATTTTCAGAGCAGCTGAATGAACAGGACAGGTCCTTACCTGGTGGTGTGCCCTTCACAAGCAGAAATGTGATGTTTAGATCGTCTCTTCATTGGGCGATAATTAATTGACAAATGCCGGATAAAATGAAGCTGCAAGCACCAAAACAAGAAAGATCAGCCAGGTTCAAGATACAGGAAACGTGACAGTTATAGGAAACATGTTTTAGTCATCTCATGCATCCCCAAAACCAAACAAGAGATAAGGCATCAAGAAGAGTTAAAGCATAGAAAGCAAGAGAACAAGGAACATTCCCAAGCATAAGAAACCCAAAAAGGGAATCGACTCAAAAGACTTGCCAATTCATCAAGACAACAGAAAGAGAGTTGGTTTTCCATAGAACAGAAATGGATCCTTAACAATATAAGCTATCTAAAACATTTAAAGAAGAGAAAACTCTCTTGGAGGGTTGCATTGCCCAAACGCATAATATTTATATGCAAGATAGCACATAATGTTTTTATATTTTTTTATGTAATTAATAGTAGTACAATAGATATTATTAGACTAAATTATTCATATTGTAGGCTTATAGTACTAGTATTATTTTTTGTTTTATTATTTTCTTGTTTGGGTTCAGTCGACACACAAGTTAGTGACATAGGGGCTATTTGATAATGACTGAAGTTGCTGAACTGAAAGACTTACTGCTTTGTCTTTTAGCTAATAAAATAAATAATAAAACTCTCAAGGGTACGGTGATCAATCCAATTTCAGTTTCAGCCATTAAGGAACCTACAACCTCTTTAAAAACTTATTCACTAAAAGACAAAGTAATAAGCTTTTCTGTTCATTTGTTATCAAACGGCGCATTGGCCCTATAGTCTTCAACCCTTTAAAACTTTAAAACCTGAATTGATAAGTAGAAGTAACTTGAAGATTTTATCCAATTCACACACAAGAACAATCAATAGGACTTCTTCATCATCATCATCATCTTCTTCCTAGGACCCAAAACAAGGGCTCAGCCCCTATGTTTTGTATGTTTTCTTTCCTTTCTTATTTTTCTTCTCACATGTTGGTTTCCCATCTTTTGAGGATTATGGTAATTATTAGTTAAAGAATACTGCTTATTACCCTAGGATTTATATTTTTTTTATTTTAAAAAACTCATTCCTAGGTGATGCCTAGATGCCCACCTAAGCAACTAGGCAACAAGGCACTCCCCTATCGCCTAGCTTTGTCTTGGCACCTTGAAAACTATGTTTTAAACCACCAAACGAAATTAGAGAATCCACTTCATCCTAAAAGGGAGATATGGGATGCCAATAGAAACTCTCGACATGACAAAAAATCAAAGAGGGAACTTCATCCTCAACCACTAGGACTCCTCGCTACATGAATGGGTACCACATTTAGGAACAGTTATTCCTCTACAGATGAAAAGCATAACCTGTGTCAGGCATGCCTTTTCCATTGAAATTTAACTTGGAAAACTTGTAGATCCAGCTACTACAAGGGGGAGAGATGGTATAACCAGAATAACCAGAAATAAGGGCAACAGACAAAAAAAGTTACAGAGCAAAACCAACACAATGTTCAAAAAATACATGTCTACCACCTTTCACATGACCATTCTTGAAAAATCGCATCCAACCAATAGAACAGCAGTTGGGCATCTGTATTTGCCCCCACATATGAGATCAAGATACCATCAGACCAGTACTAAGTCAATAACTCCAAGTTTCCCATGGAAAACTATTCCACTCAAAGATCATCCTGACACCCCACTGTATAATAACAGGCACATTTAGTAAATTAAAAAGTAGGGATAGAGAAGGAGAAGGCTTTATGTGCACCAACTTTTGGTTAGGATTGAGCTCATGATGGGTAAACCTAAGCTGCTGGGTTCAGGTTATTAGATGCCATGCGTCCTAGTTCAGTATTTTTTAAGACTTAATTATATTAAAAAGTGAGAAGTATTTGGACACCATTTGATCAATGAAAACACACAATACTAAGTAATGATAACTAATTATGACTAGTGGATTAGTTTGAGTCAACATCATTTGAAGGCAAGTTGTAATAGTTGAGTGTTCTATCCATGTTTTCAGAATAAAATTGACACTCTGATAAATCAAGAAACTTCTTTTGTAAATTGTACTGCTGTAATATTGTTTTTGCTTGAGAACACATCTTCTGCGACCATGATTGCAATAGTTATTCTAATTCCCTAATAAAAGGTGGCATGCCAGCAAATGTTTTAAATTTAAAATACCTAATGATCTGCCAGCAGTTAAACAAAAAAAAAAAAACAGATTATTTGTTATTTTGTATTTAAAATAATTGCTGGCATGTCCATGTTTTATAGGTGGATTGCAAGGAAGTGCTGCAACCAAGGCCACAGCAGCAGACGTGAACTCTTTTACTTGTGCATGCCTTTCGGTGTACATACATATTTTACCCATTAATGTTTGGCAAAGAAGGGTGAGAGTGTGACAACAGAACCTGGTAGCACAAATATATACACCGCATGCCTGTCATATATAAATCTCTATGGATGTTTACTTGTAAGATCATGAACAAGTTCTTTTAGCTATTTCTGTTGAAAAAGGATGGAAATGCTACATCACTAGTGAGAATCATGAATCTTCCTGCAAACAGAATGAAAAGTTCACACTAGTGCACTGCAGATCCATAAAAGGAATAAATCAGAACAATGCACACCTGGTCAAGGGTACAAAGGAAAGAAGGTCATCATTCACCAAGAGTGTGACAACAGAATCTGGTAGCACAAATATATGCACCTAGGATGCATGCCTGCCAATATTTAAATTTCTATGGATGTTTACATGTAAGATCGTGAATAAGTTTTTTGCTATTTCTGTTGAAAAAGAGTGGGTATGCTACATTCACTAGTGCGAATCATTAATCATCCAGAAAACAGAATGAAAAGTTCACACTAATGCACAGCAGATCCATAAAAGGAATAAATAAGACCTATGCACACCTGGTCACCATCCTTTATGCCAAAATTCCGGAGATATGCTTTGTCATTGATTAACTTCTGACCTTCAAAGCATAGGCAGAAATGGCCCCAGACATGAGACCTGCATCGACAAGTTTAAAAGGAAATAATTCCTATAACTGGGCCATTTAACTATCAAATCAATATACGGTTCAGCTTTCCTTTTCTGCTTCAGGTAATAAGAAAAATCAGGGAACTAACTCAATGCTAAATCAATTTCCCTTTTCATCTCTCGTTATTTTCCATCCAAGGATTATATTAAGATCATAACTTTACAATGTGATTGAAATGGCGATGAGCTTACCAAGATATCCTGCTATGTTCTTCCTTTGGAGACACACTGAAAACATCCTCTATCGCCTGTTTAAGTTCCGCTACAGAAGCCATTCTCGCAACTTCAACATCTGCAGCATTGCAGTCAAAACCCAAACAGTGTCCACACTGAATATCCAAACCAAATGCGAATGCACGATCCCATCCATTCAAAAAGGAAAAAAAAATGCAGAGACAAAGTTATACAGGTAACTGCAATTACCAAAGCACGAACCATCCAGTTTGAGAATAGTGAGCTTAAAGAGCTGCTGAGGGAGCTTTTGGTACGTAAAGCTCCGGCGGGGTAGTCCATCGTGGAGCAGAGGCGAGAACAGCTGCCTACCACCTAGAGGCCTCTCATCCGAAAGCCTAGGTTTACCATCGCATTCAATGGTTAACATCGCATCAAATCAACAGAACCCAACCAACCACTCTCTCCTCTATCAAACCCAACAACACAAGCTTCTCAAAATTCTCTTCTATTCTCTGGTTTCATGAAAGGTGACCATGCAGCATTCACAGGCCTTGACGGAGATTCCTGAGGGAGAACAACACGCATCGCTTTTGGCGGGGTTTTGGCTTGGGTTAGGGTTTGCTTTTTCTTTTTGGGTTCCGGATTCTGTTTTGCTTTTTCGTGTTTCTGAGGTTCTGTGTCGACGAAGCAGAGATGGGTAGAAGAAGAAAGAATTGTTCTTCCAGAGAAGCAAACGAAATGACAGATAGGAGATGTTTGTTCTGGGCCTTCTGGGACTGAGAGAGAGAGAATCCGAATCCAACTCCAACATTCTCTATTTCTCTTTAACTGTTGTTTTTTATAACGGCTGAACTGGCTGAACTGAATTACTTATTCCAGATGTTCTGGGCCTTCTGGGCAATTTAATTTCAGACTTTATTCACTAAAAGACAAAATTGTAAGTCCATTCAATTCAGTCATTTCAGCTGTTTTCTTTTTCCGTTAAATTGGATTGGCTTAGAAAACGGCGACGGTTAGTGATAGGTTTCGGCTGTACGTACGCCTGGATTCTCTCCGGTTTTTGTTTTTTGTCTTCTCATGCTTTTTGATTTGCCAGGGGACCAACGGCTATATCTCGTACATGGGCTGGTCTGGGCTTTTAACTGAACGAGCCATCAGGCCCAGCCTAGCATATGGGTTTTCAGTTCACCTTTTCTTCTCCAAATAAAAGAGGGCACTACCTGATACCTCATCTCTTTTGTCATTGGATCGGAATGTATTCTTGCCATCTGATGAAAATCTGATGGTTAAAAGATGACTTGTGATATGAGTTGGTCATCCCTGATTGGATTTCGAGATAAGTCAGAACTTTACTTTTTCAGGGATTGCTATTACCAAACAAGGACTTGATGTATCAACCTGAGTCTGCTCTAACTTCAAGAATGAGTTATCATTACATAAATGGGCCATGGGTTTGGCAGATTCTCTGGGTGGGTCTGTGTCGTTGTACTGGGCTGGGCTTCGGACATGTCAGCTATCGCCCAAGTACATACAAAACTGGAGGAGTGTGCCAGTGGTAGAGGGCCTCCCCACCCCATATTTTATTTTCTGAGGAAATTGTCGAATTCACATCTGCGCCCCACAGCATATCCCAACCGTGTGGGAGATGTTCCCAATGCACGTTGAGATGTGCACGTAGGGCGTTTGTGGGGCGCAGAGGTGATTTCGAAACTGTCATTGTTGGAAAAATATTTGCTCAAGTGGGTGTTTTTAATTGGCCCATTGATATAAAAAAATGGGCCCATTGAAGTGGATCTAAATGTACTTTGCTTATATGTAGGAAGTAGGATTGTCAACGGATCGGATATGAGTCGGGATAAGATAGAACCAGTCTGAACCGATAAGAAATATCAAAGTCCTGGAACCAAATCAGGGTCTGTAATTTTAGATCCAGAATCGACCGACCGCTTCTTGGGTCTATCGGGTCTGATCCGATGGTTCCCTGCCAGAAGAAGAAGCAACTGGAAAAAAAACTTAGTGAAATGATCCTTTTGGACATTTAGAAATTAAATATTGCATATAAATTTAATTAATATATTATGTATTTAATATATATGTATCGGTTTGGGACAGGGCAGAACCAGTCCTGAACCAATAATAATTGGGACAAAAAAAAAAAGAACCAGAACCGATGCAATCGGTTCAGTCCCGGATTCATCGGGTCAGACCTGCCCCATGACAGCCCTAGTTATATGAATGATTTGGGTCTGAAGTCTGAACCCAACTCTAAACTTCAACTGATGGATGTAACCATGTTGAGAGCCTTGGGTAAGCACAAAAGGTGGACCTAACTCAAGCAGAAATGGACATTGGATTAAATAGCAATTATAACTTATTTTGGAGAGAATCACCTTAATAACTATTATGATCCGAAAACTCATTTTATCATCTAATTGGGCCCATAACTTGCCCACTGCTGATTAAATATCATATTGATCAAAGGATCATCATCACACATTACTACATTAGTACTTGGACTTCATCTGATTTATAGCTGAATGTGGATAAATGTTATTTCAATGATTCACAATCTTATTTATCTAATTTGTGTATGACCTTATATCAGTAATATCCTGGTTTGAATTATTTTAGCTAACGAAATTAAACAAGTTTTAAGTAAAATCCCGTGCTTTTTGAACATTCTGAAGGGTAGGTCGGCCTTAATTATATTTCTATCTAACTGAGTCAAGAAGGCCCATATGAGCATTTAACCCATTATTTGTCCATGATAAAATGACTCATATTGTTCTTTGTTCATTAAAAATGAGAATTATTGAATACAGTATAGATTGTAGAAGATAGCTGATATCCAGTCAGTGCAGATTGGTTTCTCCAACAGTTGAAAGATAAGGGAGGAAAGTAATGTAAATGCCCAAGACTGACAAATAAGAAGCAGACAGAAAATGCATGAAGATGAAGAAAATAAAATGGATTCATGGGAATTTACAACAGTAGTGTAGTTCTTATTATGGGAGACAAAAAGGATGCATACACGTCTATAAGAGTTATTTACAGAAGTAGGATCAGCTGTGTTCAGGTAAACATTCAGGTGAGCATATCTTATAGAAACTGCTTCTTGGTGGGTCCTCAATTGTCCTGGAGTACCCAATATAGAAATGGAGGTCCTCTCCAGTACATCATCATCATGAGCATTCCTCAAAATGGACAAACCATTCATAGTTCCTGCCAATCATCTTTTCAAACATAATCACAAAGTCCCAACATTCAATATCTTAAGCAAAAGGACTTGTTCACACACACAGGAAGAGAGGGGGTTGAGGGAGAGAGAGACTGCAGATAATTTTACCACCATTGATGAACATATGCAGCTGTGGTATATTGGTAAGAATGATAGGTTAAGGTGCCAATAACTCGCAATGAAATTGAGAAGAGCAGGAAATATGTATAATTTCTTCTCCAGGAACCAGGATTTTGGTTTCTTCACTTAAAATGCAACTCCTGAATGATCCAACTGAGAAAGTTGGGAAGGTGTTGCGTTTTACGGGTGCGAAACTCATCTGATAACATTCTGATAACTTTATTAATTACACCGATGAGGAAAAGAGATTATAAAATACAGATAGTTTCATACAGATTCCAGCTTAGTAATACATCTTGATTCCATTTTCTCTTTTCTATATCTCTCTTGAATTTGGGACATCATCTTTTCTGAATACAGAATACCGTTGCTGTCTCCAGTTTGAAAGTTAAAATCGTCTTATTCTCTGGAACAATTTTAGGTCACCCACATTTCCAAAGTCAAACTCCTGCAATAATTCAAGTTACACAGAACAACAGAATAAAAGAAACATATTTGTTCAGCAAAGAATAAACACTGCTGGCACATACTGAAAAACAATATAAAGTATGTATAAGATGCTGAAACAAAGGCCCTAAATAGATAACCAGATTGCTTATACATGAAAAGCTCTGTTGTAAGAATTAATGCTTATCACTTGATCATATATCCTGTATTTCCGTATTTTAAAGTATCTAGTTACTTGCTTGATGAGGAAACAGGTTAAATGAACCAATCCCTGCCTTCAACAAAAGAAAAGAAGATAAGAATCAAATAACAAGCTTAGCCATGGTTATTATTTCATCTATGAACAAAGCATACCAGAAGAGTGATAAATAGAAGTTTGTTCTTCTCTTTATTGGAATATCTTCCTTCTCCTTGTTCTTGATGCTCGAGAGTTCTGATGTTTTTACTAAAGAATAGATTGTAGTTTGGTCTAACAATAAATAATACAAGCAATCAATGAAAGAAATAGAGAATCCCCATTTAATTAGTGTATTCCGCTTTGATGCTCATCATGCATCTTTCCCATTTAGATTAGTTTTGGCTGTTCATACTCTTGGTATATATAGATATCTAGTTGCAGAAGTTCAAGACAAAAAGAGAGAATCTGTGTCAACCTGGTTTATCAACATAAAAAATCATGGAAGTTCTCATTGAAACTCATGTTGCATGCATTTAGAATAACAAACCTGTCTTTCCTAACTAATGGGGGAAGTAACCTGCCTTTTACCTGCAAAACGGTAGCATGTTCAATGTAAGGGTTCAAAAAACTGTTGGCAATAGACAGAAGAGATTTCTTATAATAATAAAACAGGAGTCTACCCATCAATGCCTTTTGTCCTTACGAAGCTAATTCCACAAATAAAATAAAAGTTTTGTGTCAGAAGCGAAGAATAATATCATATACAGAACATTATGCAAAGGAGAATATGAGAAGATAGGTAGATAGACAGACAGGTTATGATCAGACATAGAAGAAGCTGAAGCTGAAGATGAAGATAAGAGGAGTAATCCGCTTAAGGCCTGTACAGAAAGTGATATTGGCGCGGCTCAATCTGAGATCGTTTCCACAGTTCAAGTGTAAATCAGTCTTCGGATTGAACCTCACCAACATCGCTTTCCCAACATCAACCAACCTAGCTCCCAGGATTGAAAGGAAGAAGAAAGCCGCTCTTATATGAAACATGGGATCTGAATCATGTGCACAAATAGATTGTGGGGTTGTGAGTATCGCATCATGGGATCGATACTGACTTAAGGAAAGATGGAAAACAGAAGGAATAAAGAATATATCTCAAACAGGACCCATGTCGCCTGAAACGACAACGGGATTATAATTAGAATTATCACTAAGGAAAAGTTATAGCTTGGTGGAATAGGAGGTGGTGGCGTTAGTGACTTGGTGTGGTGGTGGTTGGATTGTAGTGGTGAAGTGGAAACCTGAATCATGATGGTTTTGTCTTAGGATATATATAATTCAGGTACAACGTACAATAAGGGAGAGGGACGAGGGACGATTCTCAGTGATGAAGAAGATCAGTGGACATTGGCTGCCATACTGTTGATGCTGTGGTAGCTTAGGGTTGAGTATCCCTCGACCCAGAAGCAAACAAACAAAGCTTAGCCGCAATTGATGACCATTTATCTGGTCCAGTTAATAAAAGTAAGAGAAGCACACAGACACAGATTGACTAATTGAGATACAGCTTAACTTTGCACTACGTGCACATTGAAGTGGTAAACCGGTAACAGTGCTAGCGATGGAAATGGCGATGATCATGACCATGAGACATAATCTGGCATTCTTGTTTATATTGCAGCATTGGGTGCTTTCAGTGATTCTCTCATTTGAGATTTCATGGAAGCAGCTGATGACAGTGACAAAGACAACCAGAAGAGCTGTCGACGACGAAGAGAGTGGAGGTATATTGGTATGTAATGTATCTGGATTGTTAGTGAAGCAAGAGATGTGGACATGAGATGGAAATGTGTCTGCATCAAGAGGAGATCGAAGAGGTGCAAAGAGTATGGAGGAGAGAGAGAGAGAGGTGAAGCTGATCATCAGTGTAAGTGTGGGGAAGAAGGGGGCGAGGGGGGAGAGAATGTATAATGGGGTTGGGTTGCCTCGGGATGGTAAGGAGGAGAAGGTGAGTGGAATGATGTCAAGGGGAGCAACTTACTTTAACGTGTGTCATGCTTAGCTTGTACTCATAAACTCAACTCCCTCTCTTGCGCATGCACCTGCAATATTCTCCACCAAAAACCCAAACGACCCTTTTTGCTCGTACCCATCTTTCAATTATTTTAATCCTTCTCTAAGCTCACGTTTACTTGTTTGATCTCTACAACTACAATTACTTACATTATACATATTCAGATACAGTACATAGTAGTTATCTTCATCACTTATATGTTACCTTTATAGATCAGGACTTCTGTGTGGATTATTATTTGTAGCCGGTTGGAAACCAAAGTAGTTTACAATATTTAGAACTGTTCGGATTTGTTTGAGTTTTTGGTGAGTAGCTAGCTCTTGGGTTCCCATGATGTTAGACCTAATAGAAACTGTGTTTGATATTTATGAAGATAATAGCCCTTTTAATTATTTGTGTGTGTATCAATTAATTAATTGGTAGACAATTCCTGCAACCCAGATCAAGATTCTTAAGTATTATTGCTAGATCGAAAATGGGTTTTTAGCCACATGGTTAGATTTGATGTGCGACTTCTCTGTCTCCTGGCGATGGGATTCATCAGGCGAATTGAAGTTCTATGTTAACTGAATAATTTTAATATATATTCCTTATCTCTCTCTAGTCTCTGCATAGTTTTGTATATATTAAGCAGAAGAATTAAAGACATGCAGTTTGGTAGAGAACCCATGCCAGCAATCCATCTTCTGTGCACTGTCTATGCGACGTTGAAAGTTTTGTCAAAAAGAAAACAAGAATCTTACATGAAGTTGTGAAAATAGTCAGATTGATGGAGAGAGAGAAGTAGAGAGGAAGGGAATCTTGGGAACAGGAACGCAGAATGTCAGCCAAGGATTGTCTAGAAAGAAGTTTCGGAAGGTACGTGGCTCTCCTTCACTCTTCAAATCGCCAACCCAAAGCGGAGACACCGGCGCTAAAAGAGCCCTGCCTTGGGCCTGCACAGGGGGACATACACCTTGGGTTGCTGCCCCTAATTACTTCATCTCTGCATCCTTTGTTTTTTTAAAGGGTCACTTACCCTTCTCTTTCAAGATTTTAGGGAAGGGCAAAAGCCCCTTTTAAAAGCGTGGTGTGGACTGTAGGGCAAAAAAAAATAAGGGGTGCCCTCCAAATTAAACCGAATTATAAGTCTCTCTCATGATTTGGGTGGCTCAGTTCGCGTGCTACCACCCAAACAGATTCCCTCACGCCCTAAAGGGCCTAAACCATTTCTCTTCTCTTATCTTCTTCTTCTTCTTCTTTCCTCACCAGATCCTATAACTCTCTACTTCTCCCTCTCACTCTCAATGCTCTATATTTCTCAGAGAAAAGGGAGGTCAAAAATATCTTAGTTAAGGGGCAGACAAAGCGACACCCATGTTTTACTCCTACTGTTAACACTTTTCTTTTATTGTTGGGCCAAGTTGAAACTTCTTTTTCTTTTATTTTCTTTCTTTACTAATTTAACTAATAAGAAAAGCATTAATACTTTCTGATTTGTATATCAATTGTTGAGAACAAATGACATTATAGTTCATGTGGTTCTCTTCTCCCTTCTACTTTCGGGGGTCTCTAGAGCATGTTTCATTATTTTATGTGTGTTTGGAAGATAATGAACTCTCTCTCTCTCTCTCTCGTTTAAATGCAGTAATTAATAACATTAAGCATGAGAACTTTTGGAAATGGGTTATGTTTCAATCATGTAGGGCAATTAGGCTAGAGTCACTTGTCAGTTTGTGGAGACAAGAAAGACACTTCACCATCGTTGTTATACACCATGCATCTGACTTTATACTTCGTAGACTTCTTCTCTTTCTCTCTCTCTCCTACTACTACTACTAGTCGTTCTACTGCATCAATACAGATTTGCACATTGGGTTTGGTGGGTTTTGGAGCAAACCAACCTCTCTCTTTTCCAAACTTGCACTCATCTATTACCGCCACAAGGAGACTACTTGCCTTTGATGCACACAGAAAACCTAGCTCCTATCTTTTTGTTCACTATTCATATGTAATTATATACCACGTTCAACGCACGTGCCTTCTCTCATTTAAGACCCTTTTACCAATCTCTAATTTTCTATATCTGCGTGCTTGCTGCAAAAAAAAAAAAAAAAGCCAGCATCGATGACGTCCAACAACATCCGGACTCTACTCTGGTTTTGGTTTGGAGTCAAAAAATATAAGCCAATTACAAGACAAGAAGGCCGAAGGACCACAGGTGGTAGAGTTAGAGCTTGGATTGGCTATTTGGCTATTGGTTGCAATTAACATTAAACCCTGTAACCCTTGGTACGTACCATGTCGGCACTTGATCTCTAATCTCAAGGATTAATAGGATTAGGGATGCAAATGGTACCTACTAGTTTTGTATCGATGCACCCCAATCTCATCAATTACAATCGCAGTCCGCTAAATAATGTTCAAGTATATGTATTTTATATTTACATAAATTTAATATTCTGTCATAAGTTAAAGTCTCATAGAAGCTATGTTTAAGTCATTTTATTCATACAATATCAAAATTATTTTTGGATACTTTTGTTCATAATATAAAATGTTAATGAATCAAGTGTGTATGTAGGCATATTCAATTTAATCCGATCTGTTTGCACCTCCATTAAGGATTCAAACATTTAAATTCAATAATACAAATGTTTGTATATTAATGGTTATCCTTTCTCTATATTAATGATTAATAATATTTGTGAATTACCTTACTTTGCATTGACTAGGGCTGTGAATGGGTAGGATTCACATCAGATCACTATTAGGGCCTGTTCGTTTTTTGGATTTTGAGAGGGGGCAAAGTTGGTCAATAGAATTTTGGTTTTCATTGATCAAAATACCTATATTCTCTTTTCAGAATTATGTGGGTCCCTGAAAAATTTATTTTCCCTATGTATCAATTACCCGAGTAAGTGATACCTATCTCCTAAGTGGGCAAGTAACTTTTCCACCTGAAGGGGGAAGTTGTCAATACTTGGATGGGACAAAATTACTCCTTTTAATAATGGCCTTGTATATCTTATTTACCTAGAAAATAAAAGACAAAATTACTCCTTTGATCAAATTTGGATGTTCATTGATAGATAACCACTCCATACTAAATACAAGGCAATCACACCCAAGGTTCAAAACATTGATATGCCTGATACGCCACTAGAGGCATATCGGGCAATATCGGTAGTTTATTTTTTCAAATCCGGTTCAAAGGGGCATATCAGGAAGCTCTCGAAACAATAAATATCGGTCGATACGAATCGATATTTTGAACCTTGATCAAACCTGTTCTTTTTTTTGGACTCAACTATTCATGTAGTAAAATTATGTTGGATTTCCTATTTGGATCCTGTCTAGGAGGGCTTTAATGTTGATTGAGTCAAATTGCTTCTGAGAAACTACACCAAAAAATAGCTTCATCAAAATGTTTGTTTCTTAGCTCATGTACACTTTTTAGGTTCTTCACTAAACATGGTTTCATAGCTTTCCGTGTGAAGCCTACCTTGCAATGCTAAAAGCCACTTTGTGAAAGCCCTTTCAAACAAGCACTTAATATAGGAGATGAAATCAACTTTTGGGAGTGGAAATATTTTCTTTCAGGGTCTGTCTGTTTTGTAGTTGGAACAAGAATGGTCTATTCCTCCCACCTATTTGGTTCAGACGGGAATCAAAATTGGAACCGGAATTACTCTCAAATGAGAGAATGTCATTCCACCAAGAATGGGAATGGGTTTCGATTCCGCCCAACTAAAAGATTGGAATCATAATGAAGCATATTGATTTACATTCCAAACCCCTATTCCCATGAACCAAATAGACCCTTACTTTTTTTAGAGTGGAATTATCCATGTATATGATATTGTTCAATAAGAGAAGAGATAACCATGTATCTCAAGGAGAAGCTCTCTTGTTTGAGAGCTTTACTATAATATAAAAACCATTACCCAATGTTAGTCCCAATTATCTAGTGTCTTGGAAGGTGGGGGTAGAATACAAGGTATTGTCCAAAATCTTAACTTTTGGCATCTTTTTCACACAAAATGATCACCCTCAAACCCTATATATATTAACAAAATGACCAAATATTGTTTTTATTAAAAAAATGAAAAAAAACAATAACTATTGATATCATTAATAAAATAAGTTAAATAAATTGCACATACCTGAACTTATGAGCCTTTAATGAAAATATGATATTTAAACCAGCCTCATCAATAAAAATAGGTTAATTTTTTCATGCTCTTAATATACACATTAATAATTTTGAATTCCAATCTTAATCAGATCAGATTTTTTTTTAAGATCGAAATCTGATTTAATCGAATTAAGTTTCAAATTCAGAGTTAGATAATTGGGTATCATTGACAACCCTAACATCAGCACTGCACAACCGTTTCTTTTTGGTTCCCCCATGCAAGCTTTATATACTACCAACAATATCAGCTTATTATTCAACACAAGCAATTGTCCTCAATAATTAGGGGTGCAACTTAGGCTAGTCTAAGAAGTGAGAAGATTTAAAAAATAAATAAATAAATAATAAGTGAAGAAATTAGGCCAAACTGAATCCAACCTGATGTCATCAGGTTGCATTAGGGTTAAAGTTGGGGTTCAGCATCATGTTGGGTTAGGGTTAACCTCAATCCAACCTAACCTGACCCAACTTGAACCCTTACCAATGATAAACCAAGAGATTATCACAAAGAATGATATTATCTTTGCCCTCGAATTAGCTTAAGCAAAAGAAGTAAAAAAAAATAAGAACATGTCTTCAAGTGCATAAAAAAGCACTATGAATAAAACAATAAGACATTTAAATGAATCTCTATAAAAAAATTGAAGACTGGATAGAAGAGAACTTGCAGGAAGGATTGAAATGCCATTACTCCTACCATTAAAACAAAAGGGTAGCTACTAAGTAGAAGAAGAGTATAAAATGAGTAAAAGCTCAACCTCTTCATAAATCTTTTACCTGGAAAGAAATCAAGCCAACTCCCTAACCAGATTTTTCTTCCTTTTTTTGTGTATTTAAAATGTTGGTCATTTCATTATGATATATAGGTTTTTATGTTAGGCAAGATGTCCCATTCTGACCGCTTGTTAACATAAAATTGTTCCTACCAAGAACTTGGTTATACACTTTTGTCATGGGTGCTTAAATCATTTATACACTTGTAGGTAGTCTTCTATGCATGCAACTAAACCATCTACATCTACTTTCTCTCATTTTATTGCTTATTAGAGCTATTCCTAGCTTTCTTACTATTTCATTTCTAACCCTATCATTTCTAGTTTTTCTATTTGTCCATTTAAGCATATACATTTTTGCCACACTCATTTTGTAGATAAGTATTTTGATCATGCAACACTCTATTCCATACAACATAGCTGGCCTTACAATTGTTCTATGGGCAACATTCTCTTCAATCTCTCCCTCGTTTTGAATTATTGAACCAAGACACAAACATGCCACATTGAGTTAATTCTTGGTCTCCAATCCTAGGTGTATCCTAATTTGAACTCCCATTATTATTAAATATACATAGTATATATTCTATAATTCCATTTTAGTCTTACTTATTTTAGAACCTCTTATTTTTAAGGTATTTATTCATAAACTTAATTTTCCATATAACCCTTTATTAATTTCATCAATTAAAACAATGTTACTAGCAAACAATAAGCACCATAGGACCTCATGGATATGTTTAATCAATTCCTTATGATTAGTGCAAATAAATAAGGGTTAAGTGCTGAACATTGGTAAAGGCCCGTCATAACCGTAAAACCCGATACTCTCAACAGGTGTTCTAAGTTCTAACAGTACTTGTTGAACCCTCATATATATATCCTTAATTAGGTTTACATATATATTTGGAACACCTTTCATTTCCAAGACTTACCATATTATCTCTTTTTTTCTCTCTATACTTTTTCTATCAATTGTATCAAAAGAAAGATAGTTTCCACTATTGATCTTCTTAGCATAAACCCAAGTTGATTCTCTAATATACTTGTTTAATATCATAACCTTTTCTGAACTATTCTCTCCAAAAGTTACATAATGCGGTTAAGGTTAATATCATAAACTTTGCTGAATTATTCTTTCCTTTCATATAAACCTACCTTTCTCATACCTTTTCACATTTCTATTAAAGTACCATCAAGTCCTAACCCCAAATCCATCAATGAGTAAAAAAATCGTTAACTTGGTCAAAACCCATTCAATCCCTCATTTAAAATTTTAAACCATTATAATCACTCTCCAGTTGATAGTTCAAACCAAATGAGACCAATATTTAATTTTTATTTTTGCTGATCCAAAAAAAAATATTTTGAGAAAAAAAAAACACAACTATGAAACTGTGAAAGAAAGGAGGGGAGAATAAGGATGAAACCCATCCCAATAATGCTTTATTGATTGATCCTATAGCCAATAATGTTAACACACTTGTAGTCTAATACATACACCAGAATGGATCTGCAATATAAAATTACCACCTTTGTCTGTCTCTCTCTCTCTCAGCTCTCAAACACCATGTCAAGTGGCGACCAATAATAAACCGACATGGTAAGCAATGACTGGCTTTCTCTCGTTAAGATGAGCCACTTTCATCTTCTTTTTTCCTACCATCAGCTGTCTCTTTCAATATCTATCGGCAAAACAGGCATGAAAGATAAAGGAAAAACTGCCGGCCACCGCATTCTCCTCCCTCACCATCCTATATATATACGGGTGTCAATTGGACTGGATTTGGTCCAATCCAATCCAGTCCAATGTGAGTCCATTATAAAATAGACTAGGTCCAATCCAATCCAATGAATGTTTTGAATCGATTTGGACCAATTCAGTTCAACGTTTGGACCATCCAATCTGTTTAAATTTATTTGAATTTAGATTGGTTCCAACCCAAACCAGTTCATTGACACATATTCTTATCTTATACCAATGGACCATATATTGGCTTAATCCAACCCAATCCAATATAAATTTGTTACGAATAAACCAGGTCCAATCCACTCTAATAAATATTTTGGACCGGATTGATTCAATCCAAAATCGGTCCATTATATATATATATACGAATCTAACTTAGTAAAGTTAAAAAAACCGTTTAACCCATCAACCGGAAAGAAAATGGTTTGACGTCTGCTTCAGTTTTTAAAACATTGATGGATTTTCAAAGGTATATGAAAAAACAAAAAAGGATAAACCGTTAAAGTATGTGCATATGTGTCTATTTACCGTATATAACAAGTTTATGCAAACAAGAGTGGAAAAGAATCTAAGAAAAAGCATGCTTTATCAACAAAGTTTTCCTATATAATATGCGTACAAATATATGTATATAGAAATATACAATCTCTTATACATCCACATGAGCCTTCCAAACCCAAATCCAAAACTAGAAGTTCATTAATATAGGGCCTATTTGACAAGTCTTTTTGAAAAGATCTTCTTGTAGCTCTAACAATCAAAAGACGTATTGAGCTTTTGACATAAAATCTAGACAGTCTGAAGACCGTTTGACAGACATGCATCTTTTCATGCATCATTTAACGTCTTTCTGCACGAGATTAAAACACAAAAGACGCGAGAAGCTTCATTTGGAATTTCCCGAAATCAGCCTAAAATGGGCTTCTTGCATCTCTTCAGCATCCCGCCTTTTGGCGTTTAGATCTTCCGCGTGTCAAACGAAAATAAACTGATTTTCGATCTTTTCAGGTTGTAAACAACCAAAAGACCACACGAAAAGACATGCCAAACGAGCTCATTGTTTGCCACAAGACTTTGGGCAAGCAAAACTTTTCAAGAACCTTGCAGTAAAAGCTAGGTCCTTTCTACCGTAGAATACCTAGGTAAATGAAGATTTTGGATTCTAAACGCAATATTTTTTTACCTACCCGAAGAAAAAGAAAAAGGAAAATATATGATTATTAATAAAAAATTAGAACTTATCCTAGTGCTAAGGTAGCTAATAGCTTAGACTGAATTAGTTTTTGAATCAAATCATTCAAATTGAAGGAGACCAAAAGAATAGATCTTGAAAATTTTCACAAAAGGAAAAACAAAAAAAAAACTCCAAATAAACTTGGGTGGGTTATTAGATCAACTAGTAAATTAGAGGTTGCATGTGACAATTTTAGATGATTATGATGATAGTGTGTCAAAATTTTTTTACAATTTTTTATATTTGTGTATTAAAATAATTCCTATTTATCACGCTTATTTTTATTTATTGTGATGAATATAAAATATTAGAAAATTTGTACTTTTACATAATTGATTGTGTTTTTATCTTTTTAACTTTTATTACTTAATTATGACCAAGATTTAACACATTTGACCCGAAATGTTGAATTTCTTATCTACCACCTAGACTGAAAAATGGTTTCATTTTCAAGTTGGTTTTAAAATACAGGCGTTTTATATTGTTAAAAGTATTGGATATAGATTTATTTAATATAATTTCTTGGTGAGGAAAAAATGCCTTAAATATAGGACATCATAAGAGAGAATAGGAATTAATACCTAAAATATAAAACTTAATGAGAGAAAATTGAATGAGGTGAAAATAGCAATTCAAATATATTTTTTGCCATCTCAATTAAAGGACCAAAATAAAAAATAGTAGTATTTTTATTCAAGAAGAAAATTACCACAAATTCATTCATGGTTATAATAGTGAAAAACAATACCTTAAACATAGGATTTAATAAGAAAAATCGGGAGCAGATACCTTAAATATAAGACTTAATGAGGAAATTGAATAAGGTGAAAAGTAATAATTAAATTACATTTTTCATTCTCACAATTGGAGAGAACTAAGTTCAAAAATAAGAGTATTTTAGCCCAAAAAAAGTTTCAAGTGCCCATCCAAACTTTTAATAATAAATAATATAGACTAAAGTTTTATCAGTGCAAGGAAAAATCCTAGAACATATTGACTAGGTCCTAGAATGGATTTGTGGAGGTTCATAAAATAATTCTGTTCTTAGGTTGAATTTTATCTCAGGTTCACAATGCACAGCTTGAGAGCCTTCTCTGTCTCTACCGAATGACCCTATATCTCAGACTTAATTAAGCTTTCCAATCAACCACTTTATTTACGGTTGAAGAGAAATCACCACATGATTAAAGGGAACTAACATCCCATATGGAACAGACCCATATGGGACCATTTTGATGAAATCAGATAAGCTGGAGCACCAAAGATCTGCTTTTATATTATATTTTGAGAACTTCAAAACAGAATGTTAACTTTGTTGTCTCACAAAGAAAAGATATCATCTCATTTTGTGCCAATGATGCTTAAGTTAAAATGTCAGCTTAGATATTTTGGCATCTGGCATTCCTCCAATTTCAAAATTGTCAAACCCAAAAAGAAGAAGAAATGAGAAGAAAAAAATCACCAACAAATGTTATCTATCAAAAAAAAATCACCTACAAATGTTATCTATAAAAAAAAAATCACCTACAAATGTAATATGCATTGTCCCAGCAAGTGGCCACCGCTATCACCGTTTCTACTTTCATCACTAACCACTCTGTAGATGAGTACAATGACTCAAGATAAACAGGCCCTCAATTCCCGTGAAGTAAGAGCAGCTATCCTTCTGTGCCAAAAAAAAAGAGCATGGCTGCAATTTTGTAGAAATCGTTGCACTCACTCCCTAGAAGCTCATTATACACATCAAAATTTAGATGGTTATGACTGCAGCAGCAACATAAACCCAACTAAATACCTCCAATGGACAATGAGCTCCTCAATAACAGCTTGTTGCTTACTTCCCTTTGAGCTTACTGTAGGCATACAAACCAGAGCCAAAGAAACCAAGAAGTTGACCAATAACATTCAACTGGCAAGAAAACAGAAGATGGTTCAAGTGAGCAAAACTAAAAACCCAGACTAGACAGAGCACCGTGCTGAGGACATGAGAAACATTAAAGGTAAAGTGAAGTTCACACTTACAATATCAAATGGAAGCCCACCAAACAATAGCCAACCAAGTCCAACGGTAAAAAGATCCTGATGGTAACAAAAACAGAAAGAACAGATCATAAATAAAAATGGCATCAACATTATACCTGTATAAATGGCAAACCTCAACAAGAGTTACTAAAAGCCAGATGGAAATGGTGAACCAGATGATTTGATGACCAGACCCACTTTACTAAGGTAACTCATATTGAACCAACCAAGCCCATGCAATGGCACGAAAATAAGAGAAAGGAGGAAGAAAATAAAGAAAATAATAAAATCTTTTCAATGCTGTAAATTCTTTTATAAAAGTCAGTCCAAACCAGCTTAACCCTCCTCTTGGCATGTTCAGTCACTGATCCAGGTTCTAAAACATTTGATACAAACATAAGCAGTACCAACTACCAAGAATGGACCAGAATCAAATGCATCTTTTTCTTATCACAAGGCACAAGGAATTAATAAAAGGTTAGTAGGCATACCTTCAAGTTACCACACATTGTCTGTGTGAGTGCAGAGTTGAGAGTTGTATTCAAAAATATACTATAGTTCAAAAAGAAAGCCATTATACATGAAAGAAGCATGACAACCTGCAAAAGGAAATTGCATGCAGTATTTCCCATTAGAATTTCAGTTATACTTGTTTAACTTTAAGAAAAGAACAAATTGCAGTCATAAACTTCCTCCCATATTCTATGCATAAGTGCAGAACCATATAAGCAAGCAAATACCTAATTTTACTGATCAGCCTCATAAGATAACCATAGACTATCTCTTTTTTTTTTGGCCAAGATAATCATGGACTATCATGGGATGGTTTAAAAAACAAAAGTGAGGGACAAAGAAAAAGATGCCTTTAATTGGTAAAGGAAAGAAACGTGCATGACAGTAGAATTATTAAAAAAAAGGATTGGGAATATTTTTTCTTTGTGAGATACATAAATATGCAAATAATTGGGGGGGGGGGGGGGGGGGGGGGGGGGGGGGGGGGGGGGGGGGGGACCATGGGCTAGGAAATAAATCCAATTAATTTGTATAATAGTATGAAGCTCTACCACTTCTACAAAAGCAATGAAACTTCAGCACTTCCAAGTTGCCCTAAGAATGAAGCAAAATGCTACGAGGAAGACATGTTTATTATGACTGCTATGCACCTGAAAGCCAATAGAATACAAATGAGGAAAATTTATTGTCATTTCCAAGTCACCCCGAACAAATGTCCAGAACAGCAACACTGGTCCGCATATTATTCCTTCAACAAATGCAAATAAAACATTAGTTGAGTGAGTTGACATATACCCTATTTATTATTTTTCAATTAGGCACAGATATGTATAATAAAGTTCCATGCATGCATACATCCACATATAGATAATAATTAAGATACACATCTTACCATTGCACCACATTAGGCCAAAGCTGTTGAGGCCACTAGTTTTCCCTGAGAAAATAATAAAATATGTTATGAAGCTCCACTTCTTCAAATGGATCAATGATGTCCAAGCTCCAGAAAGAGAGTGAAACATTAGAAGACAGAAATACTACCAATTCGGGCTATAGTCGCAAGGTATATAGCTGTGGTAATGTTGGCTATGAAAACAATAGCGTAACCATAGGAGTCAAATGACAAGTCCCGAGCTCCAGCAATAAATGCACCAAAGACGATCAATCCCACACTGATGAAGTTCTTGGAATTTTCCATTGTGGAGTTAGAAGCATAAAATTTTAGGCCAAAAAAAAGTGATGAATTCTAAAACCTAAAAAAACATGAAAAGGATAAAATATGCCAAAGCTAATACTTTCCATAGTTTTGCAGTTAAAAAGTTGAATTTCATATTGAAGCATTTAAGAAAATCATCAACCTGATAAAAAAAGTTAAGGGTTTTATGGTGGTAGTTCGCATAATCCACCTCATCTATTAGTTTTTTATTCTTTGTAATATAAGACAGTATCAAATGAACTGTATCCTTAAACCAAGGATGACTGAATACTTTTTGTCACCTTAGATATGCCTATCCAGTAATACAGTCAGACATGTATGCACACATTCATCAGCATGTCTAGTTTCTAGAATAAAACAACAGTGTATTCTCTACAAGAAACAATGAAAAGATGGAGCTGTTTACCTTCCAACAACAGAATATGAATATTTCTGCCCTGTTAGAAGATATTCCACTATCATTGTAAATACCACAGTGGTCCGCCTGAGGGTGGTATACATAGGAACATTTACACCACGTACAGACTCCATTGAAGCCAGCTTTTAAAGATCAAGAAAGGAGAGAGGCCAGATATTATCAGCAACAGAAAAGAAATTGAACCTTACAATTCTCCAGTAAAGGAAGCTAAGCTTTATAAGGTTAAAGGCATACCATGTAAAGCAAGTAAGATAATGCGAGAGGTAGGGTGTGAACTAATGTCTTGAATGGTACAAGCATGACTGAATTATCAGTAAGAGGCCAGGGTTCACCAACTGTAAAAGAAATAATCTTCCAACGTCTCATTGCAAAGAGCAATGAACATGAGCATATTATCTGCAACAAATATAGGTTAAGAATAAAAAACATCCAAATTGCAGTCAAATTGTGGAATCAGAACCAAATCAACTATAGCACAAAGAATATTATATAAATTCACAAAGAACAACCATCTGGAAACATTTAAAAGAGTTGCTAGGTACTAAAGAAACCACTTCATAAATGAATTGCACTGCAGAAGCCCAAATGTTATACTGTTAATAATTAAATCATTAACCCTAAATGCACATACACTATATAATAAATCAGATTGCATTTCAGGTTATCAAGAATATTTATAATTTACAAGGAATTAGAACAAAGTAGATAAAACTTCCTGTAGTGTCTAATGATACTCCTTTACCCAAAAGCAGGTAAGGTGAGAGTGACTTATCAGAGGAAACTCTGAAAATGTTCCAATCATTGGTTGTTCATTCAATTAATACAAACAAGGGCTACTTTGAAATCTTATCTGACCAAACTAAACTGTTTAGCAATTAACAAAGCTCTCATTTTTTAAAGAAAAACTCATGTGTGATAATGTCTCTGACCAAACTAAACTGTCTCTAAGGGGTTCCTTTTTTTCTACTTCTCAACTCTGTTCTCTCTTTTTTCTTTGGGGGGGGCGTGAGGGAAGTGTTGAGGTGTTTGAAGTTGTTTTGCTCATTTTACAAGTTGCTTTCCCATTTACAGGAAATTTTGATGGCACCTCTTAGTGACCTAAGTGATGAAAATCACTTAAAATGTTTATCCCTCAATAATTTACTATGCATCATTGTTAAGAAGGTAATTTAGGAAGTAAGAACTACACATTTTACTCTACAAGGGTGCACTATACCAGTTTTTTCATGATTAATTTGTTAAATCCAGGAATTATATCATAAGTTAAAACAACCCAACAACAATATATTAGTGAAACTATTGTTACAGGTCCATTTAAAGCAGCTTGATATGGAAGCTCAAAGGATAACCCTTCCAAAAGGGACAATGCTTGTAATCAAGCTTACCACATAAATTAAACACACTGCCAACTGAACTGAAATGAATTTATTAAGAGACGGGCAATCCACTTCCCTGTTTCTATTTGAATTTTGAAGAACTATTCATCTACAACATGTTGCATGCAGATAATACAGATTGTGCAACTCTATGTTTTCTGGAAATGATTCTAGACGATAATTTTTTTGTTTCCACCACACCTGTGGCTAAGTCAAATTCTAATTTGGCAAAGGCATTAGTTCCTTTTATGAGAACTGAAAATTACTAAAAAGAAGAATCACATTCCCCTTGTTGTAAAGGGTGATGCCATAAGGTGAAGTGTAGTGGCAGCTGAGGGCTTTGCTCTTATTCCATATTGTTCACCACATTAAAGCCTCATGATCTCCTTGAAATGCACCACTTTTTAGAATAGACCAAGAAAATCTGATGAGAAGGCACATTATCCAGCCAAACTAGAGAGGTCTATAGCAGGGTGTGAATAAGTTTTTATGAACCTGCAAAAATTGCATTTAAAAACCCCATTTGTTTCATACCTAAAATGTCATTTATCTAATGGAAGTAAGTTTTCTGGCACTCTATCGGTTGCTCCAGCTTGGCGGCTTGGACAGCATAGAATCAATTAAACTAAAGTTTGAGAAAGACTAATGTTACATGATCTAATGTATTCATATGAAGTAAATATTTAACAAAATTGAGTAACACAAGGAACCAAACAGTATGGAAAAACAACCATAGAATGTGCATGCTATCCTATGCAATAAATTAACTTAATAGGGAACTACCTGAAACAGTGTGATGACATTTGCACAGGGGAAATTATATGACGAAAGAGCTGCCTTGTTAAACATCACCAAGAGTACTGCGGACAGCAATTAAATAGAAGTAGGCATAAATGTGAAAGAGAAAAATGTAGAAATCACAAAAGCTCAAGAAGAGAATCTGAAAAATAAGGAAAAGTTAACCCAAGTCATGAAAATTCTTAGACCACCATTACTACTTAAATAATAAAACAACAAGTCACAGAAAAGCAAACTGGTAACAAAAGAAAAGCATGAAATATGGATAGGTGAAAGTTGAGCATTATTGCAACAAAAACTTAATAAATAGATCAGGAGCATAGCTTTCAAGGCACCGAAGCAAGGCTAGGCACTAGGGGGCACCTTGTCACTTGGTCGCAATGGATTTTTTTTTATTTTTGTCCTAGGAAAAGAAAAAAAAAAGAAAAGAAAGGATGAAATAATAATAATAATAATAATAATAACTATTATTACCTTTTTCATTTGATTGTTAGCTTGTTTGTGTTTTATTCTAGGGTTGTAATAAAGTGTTGTGACCATGTGAGCTCATCAAAACCAAATCACCTAGGCATGCACTCATTTAGTGATTTGGTTTTTCATTTGATTAATAGCATACTTGTGTTTCATTGGAAGATCACATGAAAGTGTTGTTGTTCAACATGTTAGGCTGTCCTAGTATTTCTAAATTGTCATAGTAAGCTAGTAGACCCTAGAGGTAATCTCTATTTTTTCATATGTTAGCAGATTGTTAGTGTGTCATTTGGGATAACAACAACAGGATGCACTCATTAGAATAATTTGGTTTTTCATTTGATTAATAGCATCTCTGTTTTTTATTAGAGAGTCGTAAGTAAATGTTATGACCATGTGAACACATCGAAACCAAATCACCTAGGCAAGCACTCACTAGGTGATCTGGTTTTCCTGGTCTTTCATTTAGTTGATAGCATGTCGTGTTTTATTGGAGGGTCAAAAGAAAGTGTTGTAATCATGCAAACTCATTGCTCTACATGTTAAGCTATCTTTATATTTCTTGATTGCCAAAGTAAGGGAATGGACCCAAGAGGCATACTTTTCAAGGCATCGAGGTGAGGCAAGGTGATGGGTTTTTTTATAATAAAGCCCATCTTTCGCTATTAATTTTTGCCTAGTCACCTAGGTGATGGATTTTTTTTTTTTTTTTGATAAATGGTGATGGATTTTTTTTTAATAAAAACCATGAATCCTAGGGTAACTCCTTGGGTTCCATAGCAAACAATAACTATCTTTCCCTATTAATTGTCTATGATCTTCATAAAAGATGTATAAGCTTCATTTTAAACATGGAAAATCAACATATTCATGAAAAAAATGGAAGAAATAAAATTAATTTCAGAAAATAGAAAGGTTTAATCTCTACTTTTTTCCTAGGAAAAGAAGAAAAGAAAAGAAAGGGTGAAAAGAAGAAGAAGATCAATATGTGTTGATCGGATAAAATTTTGAGTTCTTCCATGCTTATTAGTTCAAGTTTTGAAGTCTTCAAGGGTTCAAGGCAATATGCATGTTGATGAACCCTAACAAATGAGAAGAATAACAAAAAGAAACTAGTATTTTAACTTAGATGAATAGTTTAGTTTAATGATGTCTATTTTATTATTATAATCTCAAAAGTTAAAAATATAAAAGTATCCAAGAGAATCATGTAAAAAATATCTTGGTGATTAAGTGAGGCAACCCTCCATAAGTGTCTTATTGCCTAGGCATATTGCTTAGGCACCCACCTGGGCATCACCTTGACAGCTATGATCAGGAGAAGGGCTTGAAGGTGTTATTCCAAATACTTTTGCTCCCAAACATGAAATCCACCTTGCAATGGTTTCCCACAATGTTTTGGAGAAACACCATTTGATGTAAAGTCCCTATATTTGCGGAAGGAAGTAGATGATCCACCAATTCAGGCTCATTTTGATAGATAATGCAATTCTATGAGAGGATCCAAGCCTCCTCTTGATAGTTGATCTCTAGTTAAAAAAAAAAAGTACCTAACACTGCTGTCCACACCAAGGATACCACCTTAGTTGGGCATGAAATTTCCCAATCTCCTCTTCTGGAAAGGAGCTGCTCCAAGCCAATGTTTACAGTGAAGATTTTTTATTGGTCCCAGATCCCATCTCCTTATTCTACTATCTTCTGAACAGATCCAGGCCTCCAAAGAACTTTAATGCCCAAGTAGTGACATTTTTTGGATTGCACAATTAAAAGTGGATCACATAAAAGGGTCATTACCCACTGTTGGTCCCAGACATATGGGGTATTGGAACTTTGGAAGGGGTAGACTTGATATGGACCTAACCTTTGGCATTTTTTTTGCACAAAGTGGGCACTCTCGGACTCTAGCCCGTATTCATATGCTTATCATACTGAACTTTTATCATTAAACCAAACCAATGGCCCCTTAAAATGAATCACATGAATATGAAAATTCTCTAAGCCTTGAAGAGCATGCTAACCTCAGTGGAGCATTTGATATTAATGAAAAATGAGGTATCTATTAACCGTACTGCCCATAAATAGGCCCAATTCCAGCAGGTCCAGGAATAAAAGATCAGTATGTACATTAACTTGCAACTAACCTACTATATGTTATACTTGCACATTAAAAAAAAAATCATAATCCAGTTATTCCAAGACTCAAATCATATTTAGCATGATAAATTCTTTCAAGAAGGTTTTAAATACCTACTTTTCCAAGGAGTTCTTTTAGGCTACAACCCTATTATGATCCTAAAGATTAGATTCCTTGGCTTGAAATGTTCCATAAGTCCTAGAGATAATAGCATATTGGTTGGATACATAACATTTGGTTTTAGAGCCTACCCCATAGGCCACATTCCAGATTCAAATCATGGAAAGAACTAATTGGGGTAAGGGTGTCAATGGACTGGTTTTGGACTGGACCCGTCCAGTCCAAAATCAATTTGGACAGATTGGACGGACCAAAAAGACATAGTGGATTGGACCGAGCCGGTCCAAAATATTTATTAGATTGGATTGGACCTGGTCCATCCGTAATAAATTTATATTGGATTTAGTTGGATTAAGCCAATATCCGGTCCATTGATATAAGATAAGAATATAGGTGTCAATGGACCGGGTTTGGGTTAAAACCAACCTAAATTAAAATGAATTTGAACAAATTGGATGGTCCGAACATTGAATTGGACTGGTCCAAAGTGGTCCAAATTATTCATTGGATTGGATTGGACCTGGTCCATTTGTAATGGACTCACATTGGACTGGATCGGATTGGACCAAATCCAGTCCAATCGACACCCCTGAATTGGGGAAGGGATACCTGGAGGAGCAGGACGAAAGCCACACCCTAAAAAGGACTACCTGCCACTAGAGTAAGAACCGTCAGCCGCAGAACACGGCAGCATGTTACAGTTCTAAAGATTAAATAGCTTGACTATTCCATCAGACATAGGGCTATTGGAACAACAGGTGCTTAGTATGGATCCAAATTCATACTCAAAACCCAATATATGAACTGTTTCTCGGATGAACCTATGGAATAACAGTTGAAATTGAATTCCAAATTCATAAACTCTAATAATTGAAGGAAGCACTATGATAAAGGGAATTTCCAAAGTCAATCTCCATTCTGAGATAAACCAAACTACTATTTATGTTCCATTGATTCTAGAAATCCTCGTGTTATGTTTCTTTGTTGATTCTGAGAACTACGAGACAATTAGTGTATATAAAATTTAGTAGAGAGATAGAGGGAGGGGGAGCAGCAGCCCCACCAATCAACAAGAAAAATGATATAATCCAGATGAAAATACAAATGATTTAAATTCCCTTCATAAAGGCGATAAGTGTCTTAATTGCACTGTAGAAAGGAAGAAACGATTCGAGAGCAGAAAGTCGATGATAAAATTCGCAAGAGAATTACGTGGAGACTTGAGAAGGGATACAGAGAAAGATGGTACACAAAAAATGAATAAGGACTAAATACTAGAGCCAAAGTCTCAATTGGTAAGAACGACTAGGACAGAGAACGAACATACCTGCGCAAGTCATGTAAGAAATGGCAGCGTAGGCCCCCCTCTTGGTCATGGCGGAACCCTTGAAGAGACTCTCATCGCCCCTCGGAGGATCAGAAACTGGTAACACCAAATTCTTTGAAGAATTGGAGGAAGCCATGGCGAGAGATATCAAAGCTCTCCGGCACCCTCCCTCGCCCTCTCTCAGCAAGTTTTGTAGATCAGAATTCAGAAGTTGAGTCTTTGAGAGGAGTCAATCGGAAAGTTCAAAAACAGACCAAAAAATGGGAAATAGAGGAAGTAGTCAAGTTAACTCTACGTTCCCTCCAAATACTAGTCTGGTCGGTTTCAGCGCAACACGGTCGGCTCCGGCCTCCGGGTCGGTGCCATTTGACTGTATCCTCATTACAAGACCCACGCCCAAGTTTGAAGTACACCCGATTGCCCTGCCCATTTCTTTCAGCAGGCCAAGCTCAAGTGCTCAACCCCATTCATCCATGCTTTACCCTGCCCTTCTCTAGCCTCTAGGGTCAGTACGGGTTCTCGGATCTACTGGTTTACAGTCGGGCTGGGTTAAAATTGGGCTAGCCAGACCCGTCCAGATGGATATCCATATATAATAATGTCGCCTACAACTGTATATCTATTTCTTTAGAAGCCACACATGCACCCATCACTGCGTTCTGGTGGAGGTAAAATGAGACGACGAATGATTTTGTTGGAAAATGATTTCATGGGAAAATTAATCATATTCTTACCTTTTCCGGGTTTTGCTTTGAGATGTAGAATAAAGGTGAACTAGCAAATAAGGAGGTCAAATACCTCGGTAAAAATCAGGACTATCATTTTCCAGTTCAAAATATCAATACATATGATATTGTAACGTAAGGTATCGTATACTATATTACTATGCATGGTGTTTTTGGGAAAGGGTCAATACGAATTTGGATTATCTGCCAACAAAACAAGTTCCAACACTCTATCCACTCTTGGTTTGACACGGCACATTCTCTTATAAAAGTGGACCAATCATGTGTGAGATGTGTAGTGTTGGATATAGTTGATAAGGTGTTGAAACGTATTTTGTTGATAGATCGATCTGAATTGGTATATATATTAAAGGAAGGTCTTCAAGCTACAGCCCCCATCATTCAAATACTTGGTTTTTTCATTTTTCTGGAAATTTAAACATGTGTTATTTTTTGAAAAGCTATTGTTAAAGCCCACGACCCAATACCACCATTTATATAAGTGGCTTTCTCATTTTTTGGAAAGATAAACATGTGGCAATTTATGAAAAATTCCTATTAAAACCCCAAACTCATTATCATACTACAGTCCCCCACCATTCAAACATGTGACATTCTCATTTTTTTAAAAAGCTAGACACATGGCATTTTCTGAAAAGTTGTTAATAAAACCCATAGTCCTCTACTATCATTCAGACATGTGGAATCCTATTAATTCAAGAAATAGAATTCAAAAAGTGGAAAATTTCACTCCTAAACATTCTCAATAGACAGTTATTTATTAGCTTAACACATGTTTATCCATAGTTTATTAAATACAAATGGTGGGACCCATTAAAAGATTTCCATAAACACATGTTTGTTTTTAAATAATTTTTTTTCAAAAAGAAAATACTATATTAATTACAAACTTGATTTAACTTTTAGGAAACAACCTAATTTAACTTTAAAAATAAATAACTCAAAATAGATTTATTAGATAAATAGTAAATACCAAATAAAGTGGGTTATTGTTTACCAATAAGATCTCATTTAATATCTTAAATAAAATTAAAAAAAAGAACATAAATTAATAGTGGCTTTCAAATAAAATAGGTCAGATTGTCAATTACAAAGACGTAAGACCCAAATTAGTTTTTTTAATTTAATTTTTTATAACTAAATAGTAAATTTCAAAACTAATTATGCATTAAAGTTATGTAAATTATCAAAATTTAGTGTAATTAGAAAATCTATTATAACAACAACATTCAGTAATTAAATACTAAATATTAATAAAAATATAAGAAAATAATCATCATCATTACTAATTAAAAATAATATTAATATTTAATTAAATGATTAAGTAAATATTACATTTAGTAAAAAATTTAATTATAATAACTATTATGATATTAAAATCATTAATTAAATACTTAATAATAATAATAATTAACTAAATTTTACAATAAAAATAATCTTTAAGAAATAAAGAAATAATAATAAAAAGTTATAGACATTTTTTTGTTTAAACAAAATAAAAATTATCAAAAAATACTAGCCTCGTACTTAGTACAAGGTCATTCTCTAGTATAACATGAACCAAACGCATATGTTTAAAGTAGAATGTATTACTTTACAAGACAAAACGAGTATTGATGCTTTTCTTTTATAAATGAGTATCGATGCTTTGACGCACCCTCTCCTTTTGGTATTTGGAATCTGCACGTAGCATTTGAAGTTGACAGTCATTGAGACATAAGAGCTGGGTCTCATTTCCAACATAGCACCCTCTCCTTTTCCAACATAGTTTGTGTCCCCATGTTTTACCATATGTGTTGGGTCTCATTTCAAGGTAAGATATGCGGATACAAATCGTGTTATTTGTTGGAAAAGTATTTTGTTGTGAGCAGTATCTAAGTCCCATGACATACACTATGCAATGTTTTCATGTTCATATATAAATGTGATATTGAAGTTCCATTCATTTATGGTAAATAAATTTGAAAAGTTGGTTAATGGGTATCTTTTTCTCATTGACCAATTTTACAATGTTTTTTTTTTGTATTTATTAATGGGCCCTACAGTAAAATAAATTCTATTTCTCTTGATAAAACTTAATCATCTCCTAGGTAGGTAACTTTTCCACGTGGGGGGGGGGATTTTATAAAACATTATGTGACAATTTTGCCCATTTTGATATTGATTTTTTTATGGTAAAAATGTCATTTTATTAAACTCTAAAAATCAAAAGAATATGAATAAGTACACTTACTTATGCACTTACCTAAATAAATTATAAATATTAAGATTTAAAGTATCGATACGTATTAGCCCGTATCATCTGATACAAGAGGATTGAGAGAGGACGCATAAATTAAGAGGAGAGAAAAGGAGGGGTTTGTGCGAGACCTGGTGCCATGATGGGGAACGATGGGACCTAGTTGAGGAAAAGAGGGGAGTAAAGTGACATGATGTATTTGAGAGAGAGGGAACTTTTTTTACCACATAAGCCCAATTGACCATAATAACATGAACTTAACTAATAGCTGCTCAGCCTCATTGTAGTTCCCCTTGCACAAGTGCATGTGTGTGTGAGAGAGAGAGCTAATATGAGTCTTTTACTTGTGTGGTTAAATAATAATAATAATATTAATTAATTACATTAAGCTAATCAATTAAATAAATAAATTTAATAAACTTAATTATGTTAATTAACTTTGGGAAAACCTATGATAGGAAAGACATGATACTAATAGGGTTTGACCAATCAAAGCACCCCTATGATTTTTAATGAATATCATGTGATCGATCACCTCCTTTATACCAGTTATCACTTAATGGTGTAAGTTTTTCCGATATCATGTCTTGTCGATATGATGGTATAAGCCTTTTAAGTATTTTAATTAATATTTATAAATGAATTATATTATTAATTAAAAACTTATATTACGTGAAGTTAATAATTATCTTTTGACTGCGTGAATTAACAATTATTAATTAATTATGTTAACATAACTAAAAACTTACATTATGTGAAGTTAATTATTTTAAATATCGATCTATCTTACACCACTAGTTGAGTGGTGTAAGCATTTTTACATAGAAGGAATAGAGATGAGAGAAAGAGACGGACTAGAATAAATAACAATTTTCCTGAAATTATTTATTTATTTTTGATAAAACATGCCAACTGGGTCACCTACCATTTGGCAAGAAATCATCTAGTTCTATTCATTTTATCTGCAACCCAAATGGAACCTATATAACTTAATTATATATTATAAATTCATAAAGATCTATTCCATGTGCAAGGTGCCAATTAGCGGGTTGGTAAGGTTTTCTTTTAGTCGTAGCAGAGACTTAAAATCAAATCTCACCTACACATAAGGGGTTATGGTTGGGGGATGGACTACCCCCATGCCCCACTGTATAAAAATAAAAAATAATAAATAAAAGAGTGACAATCATTTTTATTAAAAAAAACAAAATCATACACATGGGACCCATTCAATTTAAAATATCCCCATCAAAATTACTCCCATCGATCTATTATCAAATGGTTAAAGCTGCCGATATCTAGCATTGTTGTAAGGAATCACCAGTGGAATACATTAGATAGTGGACACCCCAATAAGTCATTGTCATTCAGTTCTGATTAAACAGACTTCCATTCTATGATGCACTTCAGTATGAATACCAATATGGATACATATGTGGAAAATGGGGACACAAATATGGGCATCTCATCAAATATATATGTTTACTATCCGTTTCTTATGATCCAAAAAGATATGGGCATCTCATCAAATATATATGTTTACGTGATGCTTTTGATGTCCACTTCCAGCATGTGCATATTTTTAATATATGATTTGTGGAAGCATGTCATTTCACAATAAATGCTGCAGAAGTGTCCATGAAGAACCTAACTAGTTTGGTACAATGCTTGCATATTACCTGTTAACAATGTATTAGGCAAGCACCAAATGATAGTGGCTTAGTTGGTGAGGTCTCTGTCTAATTGTAGCAGAGGTGGAATCAAATCTCATTGTGAAGAGGGTTTGAGGTTATGGGCATGGTATGGGGAACAAACTCCTCTCCCTGAATATATATATATATATAAACACACATACACATATATAGAGAGAGAGAGAAAGAGAGAGAGAAACAAATATAAGTTATTGGGTGTTAAAATTATTTTTTATATTCACAATAAAGGAAGAAAGGATAAAAATAATAAAGTGACAAAGAGTGTGATTTTATCCCTATTTTGTACCAATGGGTTTTTCTATTTATCTGATAAATCTAGCAGTTTTACTATAAACCACCAACACTTCATACAAGGATGCAACTTGCGCTGGTTGGATCAGGTTGAGAGCTCACACCTTGGATAATTTGCAGGAAGTTTTAGTTATCATTGTTTCCTCAAAAGAAAAAATACCACACCATGGTTGATGCCATAATGAAGTCCTAAGCACTTTGTGCTTTTGATCTTTTGTTTCTATTCTTGATACCAATTAATTGCAAATTACTTGTTTATGAATCTCTACAAGTTTTTCAATTTATCAAACACAAACAAACAAAACAATAACTATGATGGCAAAAATTCCAGAAGCCATGATATCCTATCGATATAACCCAAACTCTTAAAGTTGAGCTATTTTATAACAGCTGAAATGAGTGGACGGAAATGACTTATTGCTTTGTCTTTAAGTGAGTAAAACAATTAAATATTAAACTATTCAAGGATATGATAATCAATAGAATAACAGCTGAAGTGGCTTGTTGATTTATCTTTTATTGAATAAAATTTTAAGGAGGTCGTTGGCTTTTTATGGCTGAAGTTGAAGTTGGACAAATTACCACATATAACCTTAAATATGTTATATATTATTTAATTATTTTATCAAGTAGAAGATAAATCAACAAGTCATCCCAGTCAAATACTTTGTTATTAAATGCAAAACCTTGTAGACAGTATTTCTGATTCTTCCCAATTGGAAGGAATATAAATACAATAGTTTTAAAAAATGATTCGGAAATGGAATCGTTCTGGCTATTGATTTTTAGGTTGACGGTTTGATAGTCTGGTTTGAATGGATGACCCATTTTAACATAAAATTAAAAAATAAATAAAAATAAAAACGGTCAAAATCGTTGAACGGGTCAATGATTCAACCATCCAGGTCATTGACTTATTCAATGATTTTTTGCCAGAGACCAGATTTGGGGTAAAATGGAACCAATTGCTTAAACGATTCCCGGGCCAAATGGTCCAGCAGTCCGAATCAGTAGCAGTTCGAAAACCATGATAAACACAAGTATATAGAGTGCAAAATCTTATATTTTGTACTATATATTTGCACTATACATATTTATACTCTTCCCAAACTGGACCTAGTGTAAATATAAATATATACAGTATAAAACCTATATAGTATTGCTGAACCTTGTATCTGTACCGCACATATTTATATTTACACTCTTCCCAAACCGAGCCTAGTGTTTTTAAAACATGATATTATTCAATGTGTGTTTGAGTTGGATAATTATAAGCTAATCTCCTCTACAAAGTAAAAGCATCATTATATTTGATTCAGTGAATAAACAACGAGAAAGATTCAGCTTTTGTGAATGGAATTAATAAAAACCTGAAAAAAAAATTATACAGTTGTAAAGAGAAGGATCGGAACTTTGATGACCAACTTTATTTTCTATATCCTAAATTTTCTTTTCCTAACAGCATCCTACAATCCATCTCTCTCTCTGGTCCATTAGAAAATTCCTCTCCTCACCTCTCTCTCTCTCTCTCTCTCGACTTCTCACCCATTAAGCTAGACATGAAGGAAGGCTTATAAGGAATTTCATCAGAAAATTTAAGAACTTTCCCTCAACTTTATGTTTTTCTTATTAATTCATTTCTCTTCAAATGTAAATGAAAAATATCTAAACTTTGTTGCAGAATATAAAAAGAAAAACTATATGATAAAGATAAAAGAAAAAAAAAATCAAGATGTTAAATAGATGAATGATAATAACACTGACTCTGGATCTGAAAATGATGCACAATGGATAATGAAAAATAGAAAGTTTGAAACAAACTGACCTATACAGAACATGTATGAAATTGCAGCATAAACCCCTTTTTTCGTCATGGTGGAGCTCTTCAAGAGACTCTCATCATCAGTAGAAGGACTAGAGATTGGGAGAACCCAATTCTTCAATGATCTAGTTGAGGCCATATGAAGCTCTCTCTCTCTCTCTCTCTCTCTGTCAGTGTATATATATTAGGGGTAATTGATCAAGGAGTTCAAGCAACTTAAGGTCATCAGTTTTTCTTTTTCTTTTTGTGGGTAGGTTGGGGATTAGGTTTCATAGTCTATTTTACAGATCTTGCTTGTAGCAGATTCATTAAAGGCAAGTTATATATAAATAGTGATCAATGTGTTTCATGTATGTGCTCCGACAGAAATCAGGTTTCCACTTTAGTTAAGAGTCCAGATTCGTTACAGACAAAATCATACACCGGGCTGAGCAAACCTATCGTGAGTGAACATGTCAATGTTCCATAATTGCTGTGTATGATTTTGTCTCCGGCCAATCTGAACCGTTTAGCCAAATATGGCAAACACTAATCTAGAACTTAAATGCAATTAATCATTAAGTTAGCTATATTAGTTAATTTGGTTGATTGAAAATAAGAGAGGGAAACAGAAAGTTTGGAAAGTTGTTAATTAACTTTCACAATATTCCATTAACTTTAAGAACCTCTCCTCAAATTTCTGTTGCTCTTATTCCATCAAAACAAATACATCCAAAACTTTTCTAATAAGAACCAATTACATATACACAACTATAAAGCACAATGTGATATGATGCCATCACTCGATGAGCAAGTTGATGCCCAAGTGTAGAAGATTGTGAGAATCTAATTCAACTCGATCTAAATTGGTGGCCCAACCCAAGCTGCACCCCTATTGGACTACATGAATCTGTTATGGGTTCAATCCATGACCCATTTAGTCAGATTGGAATAAAGGAAGCATCTTCACTCACAAAAGACAAATATTTTAATATTTTTTCGTTGCATTCCTTGTTTTTTCATATGATTTTAAGTTTGACAATATGTTGCAAATTGGTAAATTAATCATAGGGTTTTATTGCTTTACTCATGGAACTTATCCAATGGTGTCTGTCTTGAAAGCATGGACAAAGCACTCTATAGTGGCCCTAGTCCTATGCATGGTTCTTTTTGTCCCTTTGTCTCGTGATTGGAAATGAAACTTGGGCAGGTTGGGCCAAGTTTAATGCCAACCAGTATTCAAGTCCAACTCTAAGACATAGACCTTGGCCCTAGGACCGGCCCAAAAGGCCAAAGCTTAAGTTTGTCAATCCAAGTTAAACTCAGCATAATTTGGGTATGGCTCAGGTTTGGTTTGGATTGGGTTGGTTGTTTGGTTTGAATTGTCATTCACTTATGTTTTGTACTTTATTCCAGGTGGAGGGGTGGTCATCTTAAATATTAAATGTGGGAATGAGTCTAGATTCTAAAATGTTTCTTGATTAAAATGCCTTTATCATTGAGTTTGATTCTTTTTTATTGTGAGGACAAAAATGTAATTTAAATTATTATTTTTAAGTTTAATTTACTCCCTTTAAGTCTTATATTCAAGGTATTAATTCCCGTCCCCTCTCATTAAATTCTAATTTAAGGTGTTAATTCTCATCCATTCTCATTAAATCTTATATTTGATTATTTTATTTCTCATCAATAAATTCTAATAATAAAAATATATATCATAAAATTTTAACAATACAGAACTTATGTATTTAAAATCAACCTGAAAAAAGGTGTTCTTTCATCCAAGTAATGAGTAAGTAATTCAACCATATAAGTCCAATAGGTCAACCCATGATGTTCTACCTAAATAATAGAATTAAAAAAATAATATACAAAATATACAATAAAAATTATTAAAAAATGGGTGCAACTCTTTCTTTTATCCCCAAACTTTACTCCAGGTGGAAGGGGGCACCATTAAATTTTATTAATTAAAACAATAAAAAGCCTATGAAGAGGGGGACATAAAAACATTACCCCTCGCAAAAACCTATACAAGGAGACCAAAAGCTCATATAAAATAAGGGCCTGTTTGGTGTGGTCTTTCGGATGTTTACAAGTCAGGAAGACCGATTTTCGGTCTATTCCCGTTTGGCTCGCAGAAGATCTAGCCGCCAAAAGACGGTGCACCGAAAAGATGCAAGAAGCCCATTTCGGGCTGATTTCGGGAAGCTTCAGCTTCCCACGTCTTTTGCGTTTTAATCTCGTGCAGAAAGACGCGGGTAAAGGCACGAAAAGACGTGCATCTGCCAAATTGTCTTTGGGCTGCCCAGATCTTATGTCAAAAGCTCAATGTGTCGTTTGACCATCAAAGCTACAAGAAGATCTTCTCAAAAAGATGCGCCAAACAGGCCCTAATTTTATCTAATGGTCTTATTAGAAATTTAAATAAAGCCTATATAAACTCATATAAAATTTGGGTACAACCCTAATATTATATATTTATTAATAATGTAAATGAACTGAAAATTTAGTATCAATTTTGTTCATGGTTGGAACTGGAATCAGAATCAGAATTTGAATCAACTGGAATAAGATTCTTATTCCCAAGAGAGTAGAAGGGGGGAATGCCATTCCACTAGTAATTTGGAATCGGATTATGATTCCATCCAACCAAACGGTTGGAATCAAATAATCCCTTAAAACTAATGCAAAAACAAAACCATTTTCCTATGTAGGTGGTGGATCAACGGTTCAACAATTAAGATTAGATTGGCCAACCATGGTATCATAGTAAATAAAAAATGAAATGGTATAAATACAAAAAGTAAAAAAACATAGAAAACATTTGAGTACACCTATAATATTATGAATTCATCATATTAAAATAAAATAAGTTCACTAAATGAGAATTATTTATGTTAATGGTGTAAATTCAATAAAAAATTAAAACTAACACAAAAAAGAAAACTACTTTTCATTTTAATGATGGGTGGTCCAACCATTTCAAATATTATACATTTATTGTATTAATCAAAACTAGCAGTAAATATATATATATATAAAACCTAAATAATTTCTTCTCCTCCCCCACTATCCCCCACTTTCTCCAAAATTATCTCTAATTCCTAGTTATCCTCTCCCCTACTTTTTATGTATATCTATCTAAAGATTTGGATTAAAAAATTTAACAATTATTTAAATATTATAACAAAATTATATAATAACTTTAAAATATTTATTAAAAATATAAAAAATAATAATTTTATATTTTTCAAAATATATCACAAAATTATGTACTAAAAATTTAAATTATGTTTTTTCCGGATTATCAATTTAAATGTTTTTCAAATATTTAATAATATGTAATATCTTTAAATAAATAAAATTCAAATAACAAAAAAAATTAAATATTTTATAGATTATTTAAATGTTTAAATAACTAAATATTTATCATAACTAGATTTTAAATAGTTAAAATAACGAAATTATGTAATAATTTAAAAAATTTCTTCAAAGAAAAATAATTATAACATAATATTGGAATTAATAATAATTTAATATATTACAAATTAAAAATTAAATTATGTAATAACAGTATAACTTGTTTCAATGGCGGAACAAATAACTGCAAATGGATTGAAACACTAACACTTTTCGATCTTGCACTTGATCTAATGACTAGTGGAACAAAGAGCAAATATGTGAAACTTAAATAATGGATTAATCTTCAATGGTGGAAGTTTGTTTGACTGAGAACTGAGAAAAACCCAAAGATCTTTTTTCGACAATTTAACTCTTGCAACAACTCTCTCTCGACCCTCTCCTCTTACGGCCTTACCCTCTCTCGACCCTCTCCTTACCCAAGTGACCCTAACCCCTTTTGACCCAATGGGTACCCTCGACCCAACCCACCCTGACCCTCTTTTCCTTGACCCTAATGGGTCACTTGACCCATATAATCCACTGTTGAAATGGGTGGGTTAAAAGGGTCAGGGTCAAAATTGCCACCCCTAGCTTCTTTTGCCAACTTTTGACATAGTAAGTTTCCAAAGATCTTGTCAGCACCTTCAGCTCCTACTTTTTCTACCAAATCGGGGTTAATAATGCCAGCATCTACAGCTATAGTACCAATCTATCCCTCATTACCCAATAGATTCAATGGTTGTGTTTGGTCAATAGTCAAAACCCCTTCTCCTCTCTCTGAATCCAAAGGGTTCAATACTATGTTATTGTTGTGTGTCAGGCTAGCCCAGTGTTCTCCGCCGATGAGCACTGCCAGACTTTCGACATTACCGGGAAAAAGTTTTCGTCGAGCTCTACTGGATTCTCTTCTGTTCTACTCCTCCATCCCTTCATTCTCCCCCTAGAAGTTCGCCCTGTTGAATTTAGAAGTCGACACCTTTATCTCTTTGTAAGCTACTAATGCACCTTCTCCGTTGTTCTCCAAACCCAGGCCTTTGATCCATTCTTCCCTATATGATTCTGCTGTAGTTTCATTATTAATGAATTTCATTTCGTTTCCATTCCCATCTGCTTTAAGCCAAGGACTGTAGCCTCTCGTAGTTATCCCCACCGCCAACTTTTGAGTATCCAACATAGCTATAACTTGGTTGATGAGATTGGAACCCCATAAGTTTCACAATTAGATTGTTGATGACCCAGTTGACCGTACTTGTAATAGAGGACGGGAAGCCGCTCATACTACACAGGAGGAAACCATTCGTCCTCTCCACCCGTTTTAATTAGTTTAACTACACATGCCAAAGGTTTAAGAACATCAATGAGAACCCTCACTCTCAGGAATGGGCCAATGGTCTTTGTCACACTCCACTGGTAGGTTAGGGATTTTAACCCACATCTTGATTGTCCAAGGTTCACGGTTGAGAAAATATATTTTTATCATCTTCAGTCTTGAATCAAAACCACGGGAAACCCCCATTTAAAAGCTTGACTTTGTATCCATTATCGATGGTCGTCTTATTCAGGGCTGGCTCCAATGTTCCTTTTGAGTTGAGCTTTTTATCCCCCAAGACTCTCTCAAACACGTTATGCTGGCACCGTGTTCTCCTCTCTAAACTCTCTCTTTTTAAGGGTGCAAATGGATGGGATCAATGATCCTATTGGGTCTAATTCGGATCACCCCTATCGGATTTTGGATCGACACTATCCGATTTGATGTATTATATATATAATACATATATATGTTATTTATTTATAAATATATTATTTATATTATATTTTTATAAATTTGTTATATTATTTATTTTTTTATAATATATATGAAAAATAATTAAAAAATACTTGCATTTTTTATTTTTTCTTTATTTAAATTGATATATTTTATTTTTTCTTTTAATAATTTATTATTTTATAAAAAAAATAAATCAAATCAAATCAGATCCGATCGGATCCCACATTAACAATGTTGAATCGGATTAGAATATGTTCCAATCCATTTGCATCCCTATCTCTTTCCACTTCATTTCCGGGAAAAGCTTTCACCTCCTCCCCAGAGTCAATCGGGTTCATTGTTACTACTCAAACGAATGGATTTCAATCTGATCGGGTTTCAATGTTTCAATTTCTATTTCCTTCCTCCTCTTTTTCAACTATACTGTTGTCAACCGCTCGCACAGCCCAAGAGCACCAATCTACCTATGTTTAAAGGCTAGGCCCGACTACCTGAGTTGATAAAATCCTGAGAATTTTAAAGGCTAGGCCTATACAGGACCGTAAAACTCTAAGTCCAACCCGTACAAAAGCTCAATATAAACCCACCAAGGGTGATCATCGGTTGAGTTTAACACCTACGACAAAGAGTAAAGCACATTGGGCCTCAAAATAACAAGCTCAGGCACGGTCCTATCAAAAGCTTTAATTCGTACAGAACTTGTGCTGGGCTTAGTATTGGGTCCAGAACTGCCCACAAAATACATAGGCGCAAAATTTGCAGTCTGGAGCATTCTAGACTCAAATGGTCACGTCCAACTCTAAGTTAGATATGTTCATAGGTCGGACTTTGTCTTTTTATTGATATCTAGATCTTTATCTCTAGACCAGTTTTTACATAAAACCCGAATCTCGAATCTCGATGTAGATAATAATAAATAAATTTTAGGGAGAATGATCGATCAGCCCAGGCCCCAGGGTTAAAATTTAAAAGCTCAAAGTATTGTTGGGGTAGGTGTCAGTTTGGAATCGTTGATGGATAAAATGTGGATTGTTGATCTTTTGAATATTTATAACTCTGCAGTAAAAATCAGAAATCTGCATTGCACAAATCCGTACTTCTCCCTAAATATTATTATATTATTAATATAATAATAATATTCTTATTATATATAATATTATCTTATCAGGTTAGACTTATTTACAAAAGTCCGAACCTCCGGCCCTAAAATTTATGCTTAAGACCGAACCCGTGGTTAAACGCGTCGGGCCACCCGACCCATGAGCAGGTCTTAACCGGCAGTTTATTCAACTTTCGAGAGCCACATGCACGTGCGACCACCTGACCAATACCGATACACACATCCACCGTTAGGTCCGTTACTAGCGGGCGTATAAGGACACAGCCTTGATCATTTTTCATTCCCATTTTTCTCTTCCCCGGTTCCGCGCCCGGGAAACGAAAAACCCTCGCTTCTGTACAGACTATCAGGAGCTGATAAGCAGCTCCTCGTCACTAACCGGAATGAAGAATACCCCAACCGCCATTCTAGCTCATCAGTCATCAGAACATCTACTAAAGAAGAAGAAACGTAAGAACAAGGAGTTGCAAGGTCTTAAGAAGTGTCACGCAGAGTTGCTGGAAGGCCGCGAAGAGAAGTAGTGAAGGACTGATTCTAGGTGTATTTAGGGTTTCCGTAGTGCATAAGAGGAGATGTGGAACAACGGAGGGGCGAGCAGCTCATCTTCACAGATGATGCCTCCGGGTACCGGAGGCTCTTCACTTCCTCCTCCACCGCCTATGCAACCGTCTTACAGCATTCCACTCTCTGCCACGGAGGCAGAGGCACGTCTTGAAGAGAAGGCGCGGAAGTGGATGCAGTTGAATTCGAAGCGTTATGGTGATAAGAGGAAGTTTGGATTTGTCGAGACGCAAAAGGAGGACATGCCCCCCGAGCATGTCAGGAAGATCATAAGGTGAGTTATCTTTGTGTTCAATTAGAGAATGCGCTGTATATTTTGGGATCGCCATATTGGGAATTGTCCCACTATTATTCATTTTACTGGTTATACCTTTTTTTTTTCTAGTAAGCTTTATTGGTTGGATTAAAAGATAAATTCTATAAAACATTAAACAGTTATAACTCTAGCTATGCTGGATGGAGCAGAGTCTTGGGCAGTCAAGAAATAACATATTCAGAGAATAAGTGTGGCTGGAATGCGTAAATGGAGGAGTGGAAAAACTAGAAAAGATAGGATAAACTATGTTATTCAGAGAAAATTAGGACTAGCTCCACCTGATAGGTGATAAAATGAGAGAAAATAGACTAAAGATGATTTGATCATGTAAGGCCATCAGCAGCAGTAAGAAAGAAGTGATTTTTTTTTTTTTTTTTTGCCAGGGGTAGACCGAAAATGACATGGGTAGGATAGAAGTAGTAAAAAATGACTTAAAACGCCAATAATTTAACAATGAATATGGCATTAAACAGAATGGAGTGGCAAAACAGGATTCGTGTAGCTGACCCCATATATTTGGGGTAAGGCTTGGATGATGATGATGATTAGTAGTTGGTCCCTGTTGGGTAAAATTTGTAGTTATGGTTTGAGTAATTGTTATGCTCCAGAAGAATGCATGAAGAAAAATCTGATTAGTGCATATTTAAATAAAGGACGCAAAGGAAGGGGTTATATGGAAACTTTTGAATTTTATATACAATGATCCCATATAGGCTCACAGTATAGCTATGCATGGATTGGGATTTGGTGATATAACATCTAAGTCCAGTTAGTAATCTGATTAATTTTGGGGAAGAACCATTCTTACATGATACATAGCATTGACATTTAGCAGCTAAACTTCTTGATACAAGTAATGAACATTTGATGTTATGGTGTCATCCTCGGCCCTCAAGTGGATTCTATCCTGAAAATCCTCATGGTCTTATCAACCTTAAATCTCAAGGAGGTTAAGAATGTAAACAGGCTCTAGGCTTCACAATAGTGTAATTGTCTGGAAGTAATAACTTGTTGACACATTGAGCATTTTCACAAGGTGTCATTTGCTTACTTATTCCAGTAAGGCTCAACATTTTCTTTAATCAACAACAAGATCAGAAGGCTTCATTATTAAGAAAATAGAAGTACAAGAGTACTAAACCCTCTTCCAATTGAGCCGGGACAGGAACTGGCATCTAGTGCCGACTATTATGAAAAGGGGACCTACAAGTAACAAGATCATCCTAGCATTCCCAAGAATCAGTACAATGCTTTTCTTAATGAACAATATTTGTATTAATGAAGAGAGGGCGATATTCCCCCAAAGCATAAATAATTAAATATATGATGACTAGCATATCATATCATCCAAGGGAACACCATGATCTCACATAAACGAGGATCCCATATACATTAAAGAAAAGGTGAAAAATAATACAATCACATTGTCTTCGAAGGTTGCCATATTTCATGCTATCAAATTCTTTAAAAATCATCAGAAGAGAGTTACACAATGAAGGCTTCTCAAGCAGAGGCGCAAGGTGCAGCCTCAGTTACCCAGTTTGAATTACAATTTAGCCCACCATAACTGATTTCTATGCACCCCTTGCTTAGCTAACAAGTATGCCATCCCATTTACTGAACTCCTTTCCCATTGAATTCTAACAGTTATATTTGATCTTAGCCATTTAAACTTTTTCACTGCTTCCTTATAAATCCAAATTTCTGAGTCCGGTTACTCCAGCCAACCAACTTTTTTTTTTTAATTTTTTGTAAAATGGTAAGGTAACTTTATTGAAGAAGAAACATCAAACAGAATACAAAGTGCCTTATCATTAAGGCCCAAGAACCAAGAGTACAGATGAAATTAGATCTCCCCAGCCAGAAGCTGGGCTCCTAAAGTCCTAGGATGAAGTCCATTCATAGCAGCATTCCAGGATATTAGCTTTCCAAATGTGTATGAAATAAATTGATCCACTTCACTACTTCTGTTTTGGAAAATTCTGTTATTCCTTTCAGCCCAAATAGTACTTAATACTGCAGATGGGATGGAAGACCAGACGCTCTTTGTGATCTTGGACTGACCTTTAAACTCCCAACACCACAGTAGATCACACACCGTCTCTGGCATGACCCAGTGGAGCTTCCAAAGAGACAAGAAATGGCTCCGGATTATATAAGACACAGGACAGTGCAGGAAAAGGTGGTTATTCTCCTCTTCCACTTGATTGCAGAGCACAAAGTCCAGGTTTTGGAGCTGAATACCTCTCCTTACCAGATTCTTTTTGGTGTGGCTTTTTTTTAAAGCCACTGCCCAGAGTAGAGCATTTATCTTTGAAGGGACGACCTTGTTCCAAACTTTCCCAGCAGGAAACTCAGCTTGAGGGCCAGTTGCTAATTTTCTAGCAAAGGAACTAACAGAGAAAACTCCATCACTACTCCAGCTCCAGTTCCATGTGTCCTCCTCCAGTAGATCCAGCTTGTGGTTAGACAACAACTCCAATAGATTTGAGACCCAATCTATTTCCCAGTCTTGAAAGTGTCTCTTGAAAGAAGGGTTCCATATCTGTAAATTGTCTCGAACCTCACACCAGTTAGCCACAAGGACATCTTGATTCTCTGCAATCTGAAACAGCTGAGGGAATAACTCTGCTAAAGGCTGGTTGCTGCACCAACTATCCTTCCAAAAACTAACCCTTTGCCCATTTCCCACTTTCACTGAGAGACCTCTACTCATCAGAGGGAATATCTCCATGATTTTCTTCCAAATAGAGCAACCTAATGAGGTAACAGAAGTGACTGTCACCCAGTCACCTCTATCAGTGTTGTATTTGGCTGCAATCAAGCTTCTCCACCAGCTATCTCTCTCTTTGCCAAATCTCCAGATCCACTTACCCAGTAAAGCTTCATTAAAGGTTCTCAATTTCCTGACCCCTAGCCCACCTTTTTGATTAGGGGCACAAACCTGATCCTAGCTAACCAAATGAATTTTCTTTTCTTCTTCCTACCCTCTCTACAAGAAGTGTCTGCAGCTTTTCCACTTTTTGGGCTACCTTCCTTGGCATTGGGAAAAGGGATAGGAAGTAGGAGGGCAGACTTGATAAGGAGCTTTTTAACAGTGTTATCCTACCTCCTAAAGAGAGATATTTTGACTTCCAAGAGGCCAACATCTTTTCTAACCTTTCCAGAACCGGATCCCACACACTGGAGAAGTACATCTAGCCCCCTGAGGGAGCCCCAGATAAATGGTTGGCAAGATTCCAACTTGACAGGCCAGAATTTTAGCTAGTTCATCAATGTTCTCTACTTTTCCCACAAGGATTAATATGCTTTTCGCCCAATTCACTTTTAGCCCTGTAACTATCTCAAACCAACAAAGGACCCCAAACAACACTTCCAACTGATTTTTATCAGCACCAATGAAACAAAGGGTGTCATTAAAAAATTGTAACAACTGGACTTTTTCACCCCCCAAAGTGGTCTCAAAGCCATGCCACAATGCCACATGCCTGCACTTCCCACCTTATTCACAAAAGCTGTTAATAATTGTCACGCAGATGAATAGGAGAGGAGAGAGGGGGCCACCTTGCCGGAGACCTCTAGAGCTCTTGAAGAAGCCAACCGATTGTCCATTTACTAGGACTGAAAACTTAGGGGAAGAAGTACATACCTTCATCCAGTTCCTCCATCTTTGACCAAAGTTCATTTTATTCAAGACAAAATCCAAGCACCTCCAGTTAATGTGGTCATAGGCCTTTTCCAAGTCCAATTTACATATCAGCCCAGGTTTTCCTTCCCTTTGCCTTGAATCAATCGGTTCATTAGCCACCAAGACACTATCCAGCATTTGTCTACCTGGCACAAAAGCAAACTGGTTTTTTGCAATCACTGAGCTCATGACCTTCTTCATTCTCTCTGTTAAAACCTTAGCTAGGATCTTGTAGAAGCTGTTCAACAGACTTATTGGTCTGAAGTCTCTTATATTTGTTGCTCCCTCAACCTTTGGAATTAGAGAGATGAAGACCGCATTAAGACTTCTTTCAAGAGCAGCATTAGAGTGGAAATCTTGAAACACCTTCATCAGATCCACCTTAATCCCCTCCCAACATTTTTTATAAAAGATATTTGTGAGCCCATCTGGCCTGGGGATTTATCCACTTCCAAGTTCTTTATCACATGCCATACCTTCAGCCAACAAACTATCAGTTTAGAGTCCACTCAATTAGTAGCCTGTCATAATTCAGCTCTCTAGCAATCTGTATACCCTGCAAAACTGCTTGAAACTCAGCATGAACTGAATCCCCCACTTCTGTCGGACGTGAGAACAAAGCAAGAAGATGGCCTTCTGCATTCCTGAACACTCCCCCAATTCCTGAAGGTCCTGGATTGCCTAAGCTGCTGCCATCGAAATTTAGTTTTATGAACCCTCTTCTTTTGATTTTAATAAATCCATTGCCAATTATCAAAAAAAAAAAAACTTTAAGAATTGTCACCTAGCAGCATATTAACTTACGATTTATGAACCTTATCTTGCTAATGATATCCACTAAGCATTCAAGTCAGTTGGACTCTTCTACTACTCTCCTTCCAGTCTTCGACTAGGACCAGCAAATGGAAAATGTAAGTAAATTCCACTACAAGAAAATTTTTCATGTAGTGCTAAAAACCATTACCTGCCAAGAGGAAATCAAGATTACTATATTTTCCGGAAGCACCCAAGATTTGGTAAAAAGCCTCATAATGTAGGACCATATCTCATAGTGAAGTAGTAAGTGATTAAAAGTCTCCTCCACTCCATACTCCATAGAGACTGCTTCCCTCTTTATTCCTCTAGCTAAACTTTTGACTGACATTTTAAGCCCCATTTGACTGAGCTGCTTATCTTGGATGTAATAGTTCTTGCTTCTTGCATATAGGATTCAATGTTTTATCAGACTGATCAGACTGTAGTCTCATCCATTCAATTACTACCATTGATCTCCTTCCACTTCTAGTATTTTATTCATAGGCAATAGCTAACATTTAAGCTTTGTACCTGGGCTTGTAAATAGCCCCAAACCTCTGTACTTGTAGCTCTCCTCTTTCCAACTGTTTCTGAAAATGTGGCCATCAGTTCCCCCTGGGATCCATGGTTTAAATTATTGATATGCATGACACACAGAAATTGCATATCACACGATTCAAAGGGGTGATACTCATAAGTGGCAAATTGCATATCACACAGTTGCTACTAATAAGGATGCATCAGTGGCAAATTACCTTGAGAGGCAAAATGGGCTTTGTATTTGGAATCCCCCAGTTCAGGCGGAACTTAAATGATAAGGAGGTGAATTCCTTGGTCAGTTTGCTCCAGGTTCTTTATGACTCAGGTACAGCTGGAGTAGGGGAAAACAAAAGAAAATGGTTACTTGACAAATCAGGGACTTTCTCGGTAAAATCTTTTTACAACAACTTGTTAGGGGAGGAAACGCCATCCTTTCGAAGTGACAGGATTTGGGTAAGGTCTGTTCCTTCCAAACTGGCATTTTTTTGTTTGTTTGTTTGGTCTGCGGTGCTAGATAAGATCCTAAATAAGGACAATTTAGTTAGGAGAGGAATGGGGGTGACAGATATGGCATGCACTCTGTGCAATGGGTGTGTAGAATCTTCTAGTCATTTGTCAATTCATTGTGAATTCACTCATTGGATTTGGACAAGATTGATGAGTTTGTTTGGGATTCATATGTGCTTCCTGGATGATGTGAAGGGATTCATTGGAGCTTGGTACGTAAGTGGTATAAACAGGGCTGGAAAATTAGCTTGGAACATCCTCCCTTCAGCAGTTTTTTGGGCAGTGTGGAGTGAAAGAAACAACAGAATTTTTGAAGATACACAAAGTTCAAAAGAAGAGGTCTTTAAAAGAATTTCAGGAATGATACATTCATGGCTGGCAAACCACTTATTTTTCAAAAATAGACAATCATGTTCTTTTTTGATCAAGGTTTCCTTTTTGTTAGGAGTTCATAATTTTGGTGGGGCTGATTGTTGGCTATACTGTTTTTTTCCCTCTTGTACAGATTCTCTTTGTACAGGGGTCTGCATAGATGTATGGTTTTAAAGAATATTAATGAAATACTTTACCTTACAGTTTCAGGGGGGGATACTCATGGATTGAAATTGTTTCCGTTTTAAAACTTTGAACCATGCCATCTCGGGGAAGGGTATTGACTGTTGAATATGACCATTTGTCATAAATCCTTTGTATTTAGCATATTGGTGATGCGATATGTATCATGTGATATGGTATATATGGATTGAAATTGTATTTGCTTCTTATTTTTATATTACAAGAGGAAAATATAATGAAAAGAACAGTAGAACACCATGTGCCAAAGAATGGAATAGATGATAACATTGCTAAAAAGAATTGATAAAAAAAAAGATAACATTGCTAAAAAGATGATGTCTACCTTGCATATGACTCAATATGTAGCTAGGACTCTCCATTTCTGAACTTTCTCCGTTCTGGATACTATGTAATGCCAATGAATTGGGCAAGTTCTGATACCCCACTACATGTTCTACAGTTATAGTTCAAAATTTCATCTGTGATCATGTCAGACACCTCATATTCGTTTTCGTGATGGTGTTCTGGTTCTGTTTACATGGTCGGGATATATACTTTTCCCATTTGTTGTGTTACTTTTCATTTTTTTTATGAGTAATTATGTTTCAATGGCTCTGGTGGTAGTTACTGATGCATGCAATGAATACGTAGTCTACTAGAACTATTGCTGTTAGTTGCTTTTGATGCCATTGGTTGTTTATTATGGTATTTATTTTGCAGAGACCATGGAGACATGTCCTCAAAGAAATATTGTCATGACAAACGTGTCTACCTTGGAGCTCTTAAATTTGTTCCACATGCAGTATACAAGCTTCTTGAAAACATGCCAATGCCCTGGGAACAGGTATTTATTTCTGAATGTTGTGTTTCTTTGTTTAGATGGACTGTGTTGCTTTTTGAAGTTTTAGCTTACATGACAACACTTCAATGGATGTAGGTTCGTGATGTGAAGGTTTTATATCACATTACAGGAGCAATTACATTTGTCAATGAAATACCATGGGTTGTTGAACCTATATATTTGGCTCAGGTATTCTCATCTCTCTTTATATTTTTCACATACTACAGATTCAACTGCACAATCTGTTTTTTCTTTGGAAGTTGGTAGATGGAAGAAGTTAGAGGTAAAGCAGGACATCCTTTGCAAGAATGCACTTTGTTTGCCAATTTATACTTGAACTTACTTTCTTTCTTTTTCTTTCATGATGTTATTATTATTAATTAGCTATGTAATTTACAATTAGCTTAAATCTTTACAGTGGGGAACAATGTGGATCATGATGCGAAGAGAGAAAAGGGATCGTCGGCACTTTAAGAGAATGAGATTTCCACCATTTGATGATGAGGAACCTCCACTGGATTATGCAGACAATCTATTAGATGTGGATCCTTCGGAGCCAATACAACTTGAGTTGGATGAAGAAGAAGATTCTGCCGTATACACTTGGTTCTATGACCATAAACCTCTAGTAAAAACAAAGCTTATCAATGGCCCTAGTTATAGGAGATGGCATCTTTCTCTTCCAATCATGGCAACTCTTCATCGGCTTGCTGGGCAGTTACTTTCTGACTTGATTGACCGCAACTATTTTTACTTATTTGATATGGAATCATTCTTCACAGCTAAAGCTTTGAACATGTGCATACCTGGTAAGTTTCTTTTTTCAGTTTTGGTCTCTTTTCTTTCCTTAGTAATCTAGCTCTTCTTAACAAGATAGTAGTTTTGATTTAAATCTTTGAGATCACGAACCATGCTCATAAATTTGCCTCTTAATTTATTATTTTCTAAGGGGCTGTTTGATAATGGATGAAGTGGTTGAACCAAATAATTTATTACATAAAATAATAAAAAAAGCCATTACCCCAACGTAAAGTGAAACTAGGGGCTTTGCCTTTACTCCCCTAAGGGTGCTTGTAAATCTTGCACATTCTTGCTGTTTATAGTAAATAATTTTATTGTTACTTTTCAAAAATAAATAAATAAACCCCATTACCTAATGTTGGTCCCAGCTGTCTGGGGTTTTGGGTGGGGTAGACTGGATATGCTTTGGCTTGTTTTTTGCAGAAAGTGGCGGCCACTCTTGGACTCAAACCTTTGTTTCATGCTTGCCAGCTTGAGAATTTACCATTACATCAAGTAGTGGCCCCTTATTGCATAAAGTAATTAAATAATAAAATATTCAAAGCTATAGTAAACAACCCAACTTCAGCTTCAGCCATTAAGGAGCTTAGAACCTCCTCAAAAATGTATGCAGAACAGAAGAAGATGATTTACATGGACGATGAAATTAGTTAAAAGATACTATGCCAAATGTTAAGTTATATAAGCCCACAAATCTATTATTACCACCTTGGAATTCACCAAATCCAAGTGGATGATTAGTTGGGCACATTGCACTTTTGATAATCTTTTCTCCTAGCTGAGCAAGGTGCCAACCATCTGGTTGAAAAGGTCTCCTGCTGGTTGTAGCGGAGACTTGGGATCGAATCCTGCCTGCACCTCGGTTGGGAGATGGGCTACCCCTGTTGTGTAGTCCTTCAAAAGATATCAAAAAAGAAAAAAAAGAAATCTTTTCTCCTAGCAGATAGTCAAAAAGTGCTTAAACAGGACAGAAATATTCGTATCAGTTTTAATCATTATAGAAGGGTATCTTTTGTCTTCTCACTGGGGATGTGCCCAAATCAACCCTCTTTCAAGTTTATTAGATCTGGATTATCACATGATTATCCATCATGCTTATTGTTTCCTTGGCATAAGCTGTATTTTTAGTAGTCCAAAAAGTCGTTTTGGACTAGATATACCTAGCCAGATTTGTTTGTAGCCAGTATGTCTCCATGGTAGGACTGTTGAATGGTGTTATTCTGACTGTTTATATTTGATATTTATGCTCTAAAATGTGCTCACCTGTCTTGCATGAAAATTAAGCCTTTCCTTACTTCATTGTTTGTCACAGGTGGTCCCAAGTTTGAGCCCTTATATCGTGACATGGAGAAAGGGGATGAGGACTGGAATGAATTCAATGACATTAACAAACTCATTATTCGTTCACCTCTTAGAACTGAGTATAGAATTGCATTTCCTCATCTTTATAACAATAGGCCTAGGAAAGTAAAGCTTGGTGTATATCATACTCCCATGGTAATGTATATAAAAACTGAGGATCCTGATTTACCTGCATTTTACTATGATCCCTTAATACATCCGATATCTACCACCAACAAGGACCGTCGTGATAAGAAAATTTATGAAGAAGAGGACAATGATGACTTTTTCCTGCCAGAAGGGGTGGAACCTTTGTTACAGAGCACTCAACTTTACACTGACACTACAGCTGCTGGTATTTCATTGTTGTTTGCTCCTCGGCCCTTCAACATGAGATCTGGTCGCATGCGAAGGGCTGAAGACATACCTCTTGTGTTAGAGTGGTACAAGGAACACTGGTATTCTTCCCTTCAACTGCTTACTCATGTTCTTGATCTTGGTTTACTACAGGTTTTCTAATTTCTTTTCATGCTTTTGTTTACTTGCAGCCCTCCATCATATCCGGTTAAAGTCCGTGTCAGCTACCAGAAATTATTGAAATGTTTTGTGTTGAATGAGTTGCATCATAGACCACCCAAGGCTCAGAAAAAGAAGCACTTGTTCAGGTCCCTCCAAGCTACTAAGTTTTTCCAAACTACCGAACTGGACTGGGCTGAAGCTGGTCTCCAAGTTTGTAAGCAGGGGTATAACATGTTGAATCTGTTGATACATAGAAAGAATCTGAATTATCTCCACCTTGATTACAACTTTAATCTGAAGCCTGTGAAGACTCTAACTACAAAGGAGCGCAAGAAGTCACGTTTCGGTAATGCTTTTCATCTGTGTCGTGAAATCCTGCGTTTGACAAAGCTTGTAGTAGATGCCAACATCCAGTTCCGCTTGGGAAATGTGGATGCATTCCAATTAGCAGATGGCTTGCAGTATACATTTTCACATGTTGGCCAGTTGACTGGTATGTACAGATACAAATACAGACTCATGCGACAGATCAGAATGTGCAAGGACCTGAAACACTTGATATATTACCGCTTCAATACTGGGCCAGTGGGGAAGGGACCTGGCTGTGGTTTCTGGGCTCCAATGTGGAGGGTTTGGTTGTTCTTCCTTCGTGGTATTGTGCCTTTATTGGAGAGGTGGTTAGGAAATTTACTTGCACGGCAATTTGAAGGACGCCATTCAAAAGGAGTTGCCAAGACTGTTACTAAGCAACGTGTTGAGAGTCATTTTGACTTGGAACTTCGGGCTGCTGTTATGCATGATGTACTTGATGCAATGCCAGGTGAGAACCTTCAGTAAAACCTAATGTCATTCCATGGTTATTGTGTATCCTATGGCCATCACCATTTGCTTTTCTATACCTACTTTATAACTATTAGTATTTCCATTGCAGAGGGCATTAAGCAGAACAAGGCTAGGACCATCTTGCAGCATCTTAGTGAAGCATGGCGTTGTTGGAAAGCAAACATCCCTTGGAAGGTATGTTGTGTACCTGTAAAGGAGGATCAAATTCTACTCTATCTTGTATTTTGGTTATCTTATGTTGAGAAATTTCAGGTGCCTGGTCTGCCAGTTCCCATTGAGAACATGATACTTCGTTATGTCAAGTCAAAAGCTGATTGGTGGACAAATGTTGCTCATTATAATCGCGAACGTATAAGAAGGGGAGCCACAGTTGATAAGACAGTTTGTCGAAAGAATCTAGGAAGATTGACTCGCTTGTGGTTGAAGGCAGAACAGGTATCTATTTTTTCCACCATCTTTTTCAATTTCCGTATTAATATTTTGATTGTCATTCTGCTGCACTAGAAATGTTATTGCCAAAGAAGTCATCAGGGTGCTTCTTTTTCTTTCTATTGACTTGCCTTTTGAATATGGTTTCTTCTCTCGTCTTCAAAGAAGTCATCAAGGTGCTTCTTTTTCTTTCTATTGACTTGCCTTTTGAATATGATTTCTTCTCTTGTCTTCTCCTCTTAGGAACGACAACACAATTATTTGAAAGATGGTCCATATGTCACACCGGAAGAGGCAGTAGCTATATATACAACCACTGTACATTGGTTGGAGTCACGAAAGTTCTCCCCTATTCCATTCCCTCCGCTGTCATACAAGCATGATACAAAGCTTCTTATCCTTGCACTTGAGAGGCTTAAGGAATCTTACAGTGTGGCTGTGAGATTAAACCAACTTCAAAGGGAAGAATTAGGACTTATTGAGCAGGCATATGACAATCCACACGAAGCATTGTCACGAATAAAACGTCACCTTCTTACACAGCGGGCCTTCAAAGAAGTAAGTTTGATAGTTAGAATGATACAGAAGGTTTAAGCTTCCTATTTGTTTGGTTGAATGACCTTGACCTGACTATAAATTCTATTGCAGGTTGGTATTGAGTTCATGGACTTATATAGTTATCTGATTCCTGTCTATGAGATCGAACCTCTTGAGAAGATCACAGATGCATACCTTGACCAGTACCTCTGGTATGAAGGGGACAAGCGCCATCTTTTCCCCAATTGGATTAAACCTGCTGATTCAGAGCCACCACCACTTTTAGTGTATAAATGGTGTCAAGGTATTAACAACTTGCAAGGTGTATGGGATACAAGCGATGGACAGTGTGTTGTGATGCTTCAAACAAAGTTTGAGAAGTTCTTTGAAAAGATTGATCTAACAATGCTAAACAGGTAAATGAGCCATTTTGTTGGATACTTACCATCCAAGATTCATTTTTGTTAATGTTGATTTCGATTATTGGTTATACTTTTACAGGCTTCTCCGCTTGGTTCTTGATCACAACATTGCTGATTATGTGACTGCGAAGAACAATGTTGTGTTGTCTTACAAGGATATGAGCCACACAAACTCATATGGTCTAATACGAGGTCTCCAGTTTGCATCATTTGTTGTGCAGTATTATGGCCTTGTGCTGGATCTCTTGCTTCTTGGTTTGACTCGAGCTAGTGAAATTGCGGGACCTCCTCAGATGCCTAATGAGTTCATTACTTATTGGGATACCAAGGTTGAAACAAGGCATCCTATTCGGTTGTATTCTCGGTACATAGACAAGGTACACATATTATTCCGCTTCACTCATGAAGAGGCACGTGATCTTATTCAGCGGTACCTTACGGAGCATCCTGATCCCAACAACGAGAACATGGTTGGGTATAACAACAAGAAATGTTGGCCAAGGGATGCCAGGATGAGGCTTATGAAGCATGATGGTAATCCTTTCTTTTCTGCATTGTTTTGTGAGGCTCCATTAGGGGCTTTGTACAATATTTGACCGAGTGGTTTTAATGTTATTCATGAGAAGATAGAAATATTCTTTGAGAAATTTTGTCAAGTGTTTTTCAATGGTTAATGTGGACTTATTTGGCTATGTTCTTCTACAGTCAACCTTGGCAGAAGTGTTTTTTGGGATATGAAGAACCGGCTACCTCGGAGTATCACGACACTGGAGTGGGAGAACAGTTTTGTTTCAGTTTATAGCAAGGATAATCCAAACTTACTTTTCAGCATGTGAGTATACGTTTGCACACTGCTAATGATTCAACCTATAATTCTTATTCTGGAGGTTACTAGACTAAAATTGTTCATCAGAATTTTAGTTGTGGACTGGCAATCAAGTTACATCTGATGGTCAGAACTGTGACTGTCACTTATCTGGTTGTTTCATGTCGGTGCCCTAGTTTAATCCAGGTCAAGAATGAATTACTTTAGCTCAAGATCTTCTTGTAACCCTCTATAATTAGTCTCACCTAGGCTTTTGGTCTCTTAGAGGAAATTAAAGTACTGAAGTGAAGTTTGTGGGTACCTTCTAATCCTTTAGTTCCCTTTTTTATTTTTCTAGTTTCTCTTTTTTGTTCCCTTCCTATTTACCCATTTGTGAATTTCAAGACTGCACTTTTCTTTGCCTCATTTTTTTTTTTTTTTATGATTAAAAAATATGCTTCTGTCATTTAGGTGTGGATTTGAAGTTCGCATTTTGCCTAAGATAAGAATGAGTCAAGAGGCATTCAGCAACACAAGAGATGGAGTGTGGAACTTGCAGAATGAACAAACTAAAGAGCGAACTGCAGTAGCCTTTTTGCGTGTTGATGATGAGCATATGAAGGTGTTTGAGAACCGTGTGAGGCAAATTCTTATGTCATCTGGGTCCACAACATTTACAAAAATTGTCAATAAATGGAATACAGCTCTTATAGGTACTCCTCACTTCCCTCCCCTCCTCCCTAACCTTAAGAAAAAACAAAAGAAAAAGAGAACTGATGTTTTAATCATGATTTTGGCAGCACATATTGAATAATTTTGCTTTTCTTCAACAGGTCTCATGACATATTTCCGTGAGGCAACAGTACATACCCAAGAGTTATTAGATTTGCTCGTTAAATGTGAAAATAAAATTCAAACTCGTATCAAGATTGGACTAAATTCAAAAATGCCTAGCAGGTAATATTTTGGTTAAACCTAAACTAGTAAGTGAAATAATCTATTGGCCATCTATTATGGTTCTGGATCTCTTTTTTTTTTTGGGTACAACAGATTTCCTCCTGTCATATTCTACACACCTAAGGAAATTGGAGGACTTGGTATGCTCTCAATGGGTCACATATTAATTCCACAAAGTGATCTGCGGTACAGCCAACAAACAGATGTTGGAGTGACCCATTTTCGGAGTGGTATGAGTCATGAAGAGGACCAGCTCATTCCTAATCTTTATCGCTATATACAGGTTTAACTCCAGTGAACTTTTTCTTGTGTTTATTCTATTTCCATTGTGTGTAGTATTGTTGCTCTAATCTTCTTATTGTTTCCTGAACAGCCATGGGAGAGTGAATTCATAGATTCACAACGTGTTTGGGCTGAATATGCTTTGAAGAGGCAAGAAGCTCAGTCACAAAATAGGCGTTTAACACTTGAAGATTTGGAGGTGAATTTTCTGACCTGATTTTCTTAACTGTGGACTAAAAATCTATTCTTCCTGCTCTTGGTAATTCTGAATAGTTTGGGCAGTGGTCCTGTTTAGTTGTTATGTTTTTGATCAATAACAATGACTAAAGAAATTGGGTCTATAGATCAGCAAATGGGTATGCATAAAGCTCCACAACCAAAAGGATATTATGCAGAGGATTGTGAACATCACAATTTGTATTCCAAACTGTAGAAGATGAATTTGAATTCAATCATGAATGTCTCCCTAAATCATAACTCGTGAGATGATTTCTGTATATATATCACAGAAATATATTTTCAAACCACATTTGATCCAAGTCTTATTTCTCCAACCAGTTTAGATTTTGGGAAAAGATATCCATTTACACCTTCTAGGCTTCAAAACAGCAATCAATTATGTCCAAAATCTTCTACCAACCAGATAATCTGTGATTGAGTTTGTTTTTATCTCTGTCAAGAAATGAAGAGGAGGTTGGTGAGAGGGTGAGAGGGTGAAGCAAAGAGAAGGTTGCTGAGAGGGTGAGAGGGGGAGAGGGGGAGGAGCTGAGATGGGAGAATTTGTGGAGGTAGGCCGTTGGAAAAAAGTTTTGAAGATTGAATCTAAGGAACTCCTATTTGAGGAACAGAGATTAAATGGTCAGCTGAGCTTGAAGATCAGGGAAGCAAAGAGAGGGATGGTGCTGTTAGAAGGACTGGGGGTAATTGAAGGGCTCAAGGAGTTTGTGGAAGGTGCAAGTAACGAAGGCAAGCAAAATAGTTGGAAAGAGCTTTTCTCAGAATCTGGAAGAAGGGTTGTTGTAGAGTGTAAGAGAAACCTTAAAGGTTATTTTATCTCCTTGACAGAATTTTTTGGCAAGGGTAGAAAGCAGATGATCTGCTTTCCAGAAGGAAGGAAGAGTCAGGGCTGGAAGGCAGTTCTTGGCACCTTATGTGAACTGCTGAAGCGCATGTGTAAAAAGAGAAGCAATAGTAAAAAGGAAGATAAGCAGGTCTAGTAGTATGGTGAACAAGATTAAGCAAGAGACTCCTTTAGTGTTAGCTGGGGCAGGTAATTACAGAATGGGAGTAAACATACAGAGAGGGGATTGGGAAAGTAAATTGATAGTTGAAGCTTCAGCTCCCATTCTTGACTGGAGGAAAGTTGCAGATCTGTTAACAGCAAGGTTAAAGTTGAAGAGCACATTTATTTTAACATCCTTTGAGAAGAACAAGGCTTTGCTGGATTTTCTTGAGAACAGAGTAGAAGTTGAGGCTTTAAACATCCAAGCTAAGCTTGGAAATTTCACAGTATCAAGATGGTGTCCGAGATCAAACTCCAAAGATTTCTTTGTTGAAGATGGAGTGGTGGTGTGTCTGTTAGGTCTTCCCTTTCATTTGTGGAAGCAAGAAACTGCTGAAGCCATTGCTTTGATGTGTGGAGGATCACTAGGAGGTGCCTTTTGGGGAGACCTTCGTTCAGCTTCCATTTTATTGAATGGAGTAAAACTTGAGGAGATACCTTGGAAGATAGAGGTGCTAGTCGAAAGGCAGTGCTACTCAGTGTGGCTGGCTTCATCCACTGAATCGATGTTCTGGAAAGAGGCTCGTATGGAGGGAGATGAGAAGGTTGAAGAAGAAGAGCTGCGTGGCAAGAAAGGGTTGGAGGATTCAAACAAGAAAAGCACTTTCACTAAAATGGAAAAACATTTGCTGGAGAAACAAAAGGGTAGTAGGCAGGGGGTGGGATTTTTGCGTGTGGAAGAAGTGAGCAGTCTGGAGGGTGGCAGGTCCTTTGCACAGGTTGTAACCGGCGCCAAGACTGTTCTGAATAGGGAAAAGGGGTTGGGCCAAGGAAGATTTGAACTTAAACCTGTTAGAACCAAACTGGGGTCGGGGCTGGACGCGCGTGACCTTCTTAAAAGTCACATGAGCTCGCGGGTGCTTACATTTGGGCCAAAGCAAAAGCCCATGTGGGCTGCTAATGGTATTCTTAAAGGCCCAAACAGGTCAGCGGGCCCGACCCAGATTGTTTATAAGGCGTGTGAGCCACTAAAGAAACACGTGACTGGGGTTTCGACTATGATAGGCATCGGTTTTGGTCTATCATCGTCCCTAGCCGCGAGTCAAAAGGGGGAATGCGCGCAGCGTCGGAAACCAGGAAAGAAGAGGGCGTTACAGTGGGTCTCTCGACGCAGCTAGAAGGAGCTTAGCCCTGTGCGAGGCTTCTCAGAGAGGCCGGAGCTAAGTTTCACTAGGGGAAGAACTGAAGAGAAGAAAGAGAAGTTTGAAGGGTGGGTGCAGTGCGGTGAAGACGATGATGAACCGGAGGACCTTTCTGTCGATGTCTCTAGCGTGGGCAGTGTAAACGATGAAGGCAGCTGTGCTGGAGGTGATATGGAAGGGTGGAATATTGCAAGATTATTCCAGGGTGAAGACTGCAATTGGATTATCTCATTCTTAAGATCACAGGGTGTGCAAGGTTTATCAGAAGGGGAAAACCGGGAGAACCGGAAGCAGAGTAGGAATATGCTATCTAGGGGTGACCCAGGGGTAGAGTGGAAAGATCACCAGGTTGACCAAAGGACAGAAGTACTTCCCAACCAACTCAGGAAGATAATTGTTTACCAACCTTCGGAACAAGAGGAGGCTGGGAGCAGTCCTATTCTAGCTTGCCCTTCAGTCCCAGGTAACCATGTGATTTCGGTTTGTGCTACTAATGTGTCTCCTGTGTCTTTGGTTCCAGATTCCGTTCCTGTACCATGTTCTGTAGCCCATGAATATGCAGCCGAGCTAGTAGGCTGGCTCTCTGAGGAGGGGGAGAGGGGAAGGAAGGATTGTGGGAAGGTGCGGGAAGAAAGGTATAGAAGTGGACAAGTGTGGGAAATCATTGAAAGAGTGTTTAAGGATGTGGAAGGGCAGTTGATATGGAGGAGGGAAGGGGAGGAAGGAAGAGAGGAGGGGTTAATGGAGAGGAGGGACAGGAATGAGGGTAGAGATGGAGAGGTTTACGGGGAGAAAGCAAGGAAGGAGGGAGGTAACAGTAAGGGGAGGAAGGTTGGAGAGGAAAGAACTGAGGTGGGACTAGAGGAGAGGAAGGAAAGGTAGGTGGACAAAGATGAAGGGGATTCTGTAGGAAGGGTCGGGGTGGTGGAATCAGTGAGAGAAGACACGATAGCAGAATTTGTAGGGAAGTTGGGCTGTAGGTTGGAGGATTTGAATGAGTTGAAAGAAAGTTTACAGAAGAGGAAGATGCAGATCATAACAAAGAAGAGGAGATTGAGTGAAGTAGAGAGACTAAAGAGAGATGTAGAAGGAGACAAGAAGCTCGAGGTAAAAGGAGATAGAAGGAAAGGGGGAAAGTAGCGGGTAGGTGGCAAGGGGTTTGTAAAAAAGAAGCGGAATGAAGATTCTTAGTTGGAATGTGAGGGGAATTGGGAGTGTGAAGAAGAGAGCAACGATAAAAGAGGTAATAAGACGGTATGACCCAGACATTGTGTTGTTGCAAGAGTCTAAGAGAATGGAGTTTAGTGACAAATGGGCAAGGAGTGTATGGAAAGCCAGGGGAATTAGCTGGGTGGCGGCTCCATCGTGGGGTGCTTCCGGGGGGATTGTAACAATGTGGAAGAGGAATGTGGTTGAAGGGATGGAGGAGTTGATCGGAAAGTACTCGGTTTCCATGAAGTTTAAGCAGCAAGAGGATGATTATATGTGGGTGCTCACAAATGTTTACGGACCGAATGATTACAGAGAGAGAAAGGAGCTGTGGGAGGAACTGGCTGATGTTAGAGGGTTGTGGGATGGGCCTTGGTGCATGGGTGGGGACTTCAATGTGATAAGGTTCTCGGAAGAGTCCAATAAGATTAACCAGTGGGTGACAAAAAGCATGAGGAAGTTTAACAGTTTTGTGGATGCCTTTGAGCTTAAAGAGATTCCCCTAGCGCATAAGGCATTTACATTGTCAAATCTCCAATCTAGACCCATTTGCTCTAAGCTGGATAGATTCCTGTTCTCTTTGGATTGGGAAGAACATTGGGGAACCTTGGATGCTAGATCTCTCCCAAGGGTGACCTCGGATCACTGGCCCATAGTGTTATGCAAGGAGGAAAGAAGGTGTGGAGGTCCTACCCCCTTTAGATTTGAAAATATGTGGTTACTGCATCCAGGGTTTACTAACAAAGTGAGGGAGTGGTGGCATGAGTGTAACCCGTCGGTGGAGTGGGAGGGGATAAAATTCCATAAGAAACTACAATTCTTGAAAGCAAGAATTAAGGAGTGGAACTTGATGGAGTTCGGGAGGACAGAAGAAAGAAAGGGAGACTTGATGAAGAAGATTGAAAGCCTTGACTTTAAAGAGGAAAGGGGAGAATTTGGAGAGGAAGACAATGACCTCAGGAGAGAATTGAGAAGACAGTTAGAGGATTGCCTGCACAAGGAGGAAATTAGCTGGAGGCAAAAATCTCGGTGTAAATGGTTGCAAGAGGGAGATAGAAACACTAGGTATTTCCACTCTCTAGCAGATGGCAGGAGAAGGAAGAACTTTATCTCCAAATTGGTAGTAGATGGAGTTGAGTTAGTACAGCAAGAGGAGATTGCCAGGGCCTGTGTTGAGCATTTCAAATCTATTCTAAGAAGGCCTGTGAGTAGAAGGGTGTGGGTAGAAGGTTTGGATTGGCCAGATGTAGGGGTGGAGAACAGGAGAAGGATGGAAAGAAGCTTTAATATAGAAGAGATCAAGGAGGCTGTGTTTTCTATGGATAGAACAAAAGCTCCAGGGCCGAATGGGTTTACAATGACTTTTTATCAGGATTGTTGGGATATTTTGAAAGATGATCTCTTGCGGGTGTTTGAGGAGTTTTTCAGGAGAGGAATTGTCAATCCGGGTGTGAACTCTACATTTATAGCCTTAATTCCCAAAAAGAAAGATGCATCCCACTCAAAGGATTTTAGGCCAATAAGCTTGGTGAATAGCTTGTACAAGATCATTGCAAAAGTGTTGTCTTTGAGGCTGAAGAAGGTATTGTCGGATGTCATTGAACAATATCAAGGAGCTTTTGTGAGTGGAAGACAAATTACAGACCAGATTTTAATTGCTAATGAGAGTGTGGAGAACTTTAAGAGGGATAAGAAGAAGGGAGTGGTCTGTAAGCTGGACTTGGAAAAGGCTTATGACTTGGTGGACTGGGAGTTCTTGAGGAAAGTTTTAACCAAATTCGGGTTTGGGGCTAGATGGTGTAAGTGGATCATGGGCTGTGTCCAGAATTGTCATTATTCAGTGCTAGTGAATGGGACAGTGGTAGATTTCTTTCCAGCCAGTAGGGGTATAAGACAAGGAGACCCCCTTTCTCCTTTCTTGTTCATTTTAATTGCGGAGGTTTTGGGGAAATTGATTCACAGAGCAGATTCTAGGGGGCTCATTAGAGGCTGGAGGGTTGGGAGGATGGAAACCCCCCTCACACATTTACAGTTTGCTGATGACACGATTCTGTTTTGTGAAGGTGGTAATGTGAGGTTTATCATGAATTTAAAGTCGGTGATACAACTGTTTGAGCAACTGTCCAATTTGAAGGTTAACCTTGGGAAAAGCTGTGTAGTGGGGGTGAATTTGGAGGAGGGAGAGATCAGGGAGAGTGCTGAAGTGCTGGGGTGTGAAGTCATGGGGTGGCCTCTGAACTATTTAGGATTACCATTAGGTGATAATCCCAAGAGAGAGAGCTTCTGGAACCCGGTGATGGAAAGGTTTGAAAAAAGATTGGTATCCTGGAAAAAGAATTACCTCTCTCTTGGCGGGAGAATTACATTAATTAAGGCCACGCTTGCTAACTTACCCATCTTCTTCATGTCGGTGTTTAAAATCCCAGTGAAGATTGCTAACAGATTAGAGAAGTTAATGAGAGATTTCCTGTGGGAGCCGGGAGAAGAGAAGAGGGATCATAGAGTTAGCTGGGAAATAGTGTGCAGGAGTAAGTCGTGTGGTGGTTTGGGGCTTGGGAGTATTAGGAGAAGGAATATGACTCTGCTGGGGAAGTGGTTGTGGAGGTTTCCTTTGGAGAAGGAGAAGCTATGGGCTAGAATAGTGGCAAGTATTCATGGGCTGGAGCACAACGGATGGGACGCTGGAATCAGAGCTAGGATCACAAGCAATTCTCCTTGGAAAGCCATTCATGACTTGCTACCAGTTTTCATTCCTAATATCAGGTATGACTTGAATTCCAGTAACTCCATAAAATTTTGGGAACAAACCTGGGTGGGGAGCGCCCCTCTAAAGGATCAGTTTCCGTCTTTGTACGCTCTTTCTGATTTGAAAAATGAGCCGATCTCGTCTTTCACCACCCCGTTCTCTTCCACTTCTGGGATTGGGTGGAACTTGGGTCTAAGAAGGGATTTGAGGGATTCAGACTTCGATTGTATTTCGAGCCTTCTTGCACTTCTTGATAACGTTGTCTTAGACCCCACTAGGGCGGATTCTAGAATTTGGACACCTAACCCCAATGGCATTTTCTCTTGTGCTTCGTTCTTCAAAGTTTTAAGTCAGTCCACCAGTCCTACCCTGTCCCCTTTTCCTGTTGGTGAGGTTTGGTGCAGAGCTATACCTCCTAGGGTTGGTAGTTTTTGTTGGGAAGCCTATCTAGAAAGAATCAACACTAGTGATCTACTCCAAAAGAAGAGACCCAATACTTGCTTGTCACCTCAGTGGTGTGTTCTATGTAAAGCAGATGGGGAGACTGGTTTTCACCTAATGGTGTCGTGCCACTTCGCGAGGTCATTGTGGGATTGGGCTTTCTCCTTATTTGGATGCAGCTGGAATCCCCCATCAGACATGCAGGGCCTTTTCGCCCCCTCCTTCAGGTGGCGGTTAAAAAGGGGAAGGACAATGTGGAGAGGACTAAGGGCTGCAGTATGTTGGACACTGTGGGAAGAAAGAAACTCCAGGATATTCTCAGAAACTCAGAGAGGGACAGCAGATTTGAGGGCTATCATACAGTTTAGGGCGGTACAGTGGCTGAAATCTCTGGAAATATTCACAGATTACACTATGGATGACATGTTGAGGAAGTGGGGTGAAATTGCAAGTTACACGCAGACAAGTCAGTAATGATTGTGGCTTGGACCCCCCCACCTAGTGGATTCTTGAAATTAAACTTTGATGGATGCAGTAGGGGAAACCCGGGACAATCAGGGATCGGGGGTGTTTTTAGAGATGAAAATGGGGTCATCTCTGCTATGTTCTCAGGCCCAATTGGAGTGGGTGACTCCCTTAGAGCTGAGATATGTGCAGTTATGGAAGGAGCCCGGAAAGCTAAGGAATTGAACATCAAGAAACTTATAATTGAAGGGGATTCAGAGGTGGTGATAGGGTGGCTGACCAAAGAACAAAATGATCTTTGGAAATATAACAATGAGAAGAGGAAATTCAAATGGCTGGTGCGGGAGATCGAAGTTAAGACATGTTGGATTAAGAGATCAGCTAATTCCCTAGCTGACGGTTTAGCAAAACAAGGGGCAGAAAGGGATTCCTTGTTTTGGGCTAAGTTGTAATGTTAGTGTCCTTGTATCTTTGTAATTTCTTCTTTCCTTTCTTGAAGTTCTTTGTGACTCTTGGAAGATAAGTGTGTTTGTCTTCCACTTGTAAATTTTCTATTGATGAATTAATGAAAGTGTTATTGATCAAAAAAAAAATATAACTAACTTTTGTTGTCAGGTTTGATACGAGATATATGATATAACCAAATTCAGTTTTAAAGTCAATCAACCTGCACATGATGGTTTTTTAACCTAAATATTTCCAAGACATTTTTTAGTCTACATAGGCTTTTAAAACAAAAATTTCTTGAAAAAAGATATGAAATAAAAGGAAATCACAAAATATGGACTGGTCCTAGTCTATTTGATTTGAAGGAGCCATTAAGAAGACTTTTCAGACCCCTTCTTCAAGTTTTTGGACCCTTGATGGATGATTTTCTGGTGTTATTTGAATATAATGTGTGCTGCTGTGTAGAATTTGTCCTTTTGCTTCTTTTGAATAAAAAGGTTCATATGTAATGGTTAAAATATAGGGCTGACAAGTGTGAGAATGCCGCTTTGAGTCTGACAGTGGCCACTTTGTGCGAAAAAGCCAGAAGTTAGGTCCATACCCAGTCCACCCCTCCCAAGACCCTAGATAGCTGTTTTTTTTTTTTTTTGTAATTCAGAAGTTCAATTATTAGTATCAAAAAATATTCAATATATGTTTTCATAAAAGGATTCAATGGTAAAAGTGTAAAACTTGAACTGTAACCCTTGGGATTTATGACTTGAAATCATGAATTGTAAGATTTTGACAGTAAGACTTCTCTATGAAGTGCATTTTAGATGGTACAGGTGGGGCTTACATCTCTAGGAAGGTTTCTGATTGTCCATTGTAATTGTTATACACTTAATTGCATTTATACTAATTGTTGTCTCAACAGCTATTTTGGTCTCTACTTCTGTTGTTTATCTCAAAGAGTCAAAGTGCTTTGACTAATCATAGATTTCCTGAATTATTTCCACAGGATTCTTGGGATCGGGGTATACCACGGATCAACACTTTGTTTCAGAAGGACCGTCATACCTTGGCATATGATAAAGGATGGAGGGTTCGTACTGATTTTAAGCAGTATCAAGTTTTAAAGCAGAACCCATTTTGGTGGACACACCAACGCCATGATGGCAAGTTGTGGAACTTGAATAACTATCGAACTGATGTCATCCAAGCCCTTGGAGGTGTTGAGGGTATCCTTGAGCATACATTATTCAAAGGAACATAGTAAGTTTGGTTTTTCTTTTTTGATCTCTTTTTATTATTTTGTTTGGACTTATGATGTATTTGGTAATTGGTACTATGGTGTTATGTCCCTATTTTGACTCCATGTAGTCGCCATATAGGCCATGTACAAAAAACATGTGGTTGGGGAGATTTAAGTTGAAAAGGAAACACCACACTTTGCATTGATTTTGTGCATGGTGGTTTTGGGTAAATGTCAGTAAATGCCACAAAGACATCTATTGAATCTGGGGGCATTCCCACTTCTTTTGTCCTATGTGGTTCCTATGTTTAAAACTATAATAAAATATTAAACATAGTGTTTTGTACCAAAACAATTTGCTTTCATGATGTCATGTAACCATTTTGACCTAACAGACATGGCTACACAACACTGGTGCCAAGCATCACCTTAGTAATACATGACAATTCTCTTAGAGAAGGGATATCAATCTCGGGAACAATATTCATTTCAGTTACCTTCAAACCATTCTCAGTGTTACTGTTATAATTTATTTTGGAGTAGCTTAAGTTCTTTTTGGCATGCTTCTTAAGTTTTCACATGGAATTTCCCATTCTTTGACCAATTTAACTATTGGGAGTTACTGCAAATCCTTGCATTTACAATAGTTTGACTTTGTAGCTTGTATCAAATGTACCTCCTCCATGGTTGAATTTAAATGAATCATTTGGAATATGGAACTGGTATATACTGGAGTAGAATTTTGGAACCACTTATCTTAGTTGTTGGTGTCTTAACATAAAGTTCTGATTTAGCACTAAAGTTGATGTGACATTCTTGATGTTTCAGCTTTCCAACTTGGGAAGGTCTCTTTTGGGAGAAGGCATCCGGTTTTGAAGAATCGATGAAGTATAAGAAATTGACAAATGCACAGAGGTCTGGGCTGAACCAAATTCCAAACCGTAGGTTTACACTTTGGTGGTCACCTACAATAAACCGTGCAAATGTATATGTGGGTTTTCAAGTCCAACTAGATTTGACAGGAATTTTCATGCATGGAAAGATCCCAACACTGAAGATATCTCTGATTCAAATATTCCGTGCTCATTTGTGGCAAAAGATACATGAGAGTGTTGTCATGGATCTATGTCAAGTTTTGGATCAAGAGTTAGATGCCTTGGAAATTGAGACTGTTCAGAAAGAGACTATCCATCCAAGGAAGAGTTACAAGATGAATAGTTCTTGTGCCGATGTTCTACTCTTTGCTGCCCATAGATGGCCTATGTCAAAGCCAAGTTTAGTAGCAGAGTCAAAGGATGTATTTGATCAGAAAGCAAGCAACAAGTATTGGATAGATGTGCAACTACGTTGGGGAGACTATGACTCACATGACATAGAGCGTTATACTCGTGCTAAATTTATGGATTATACAACTGACAATATGTCAATCTATCCATCTCCTACTGGTATTTCCTTTTTAATATCATTGTCATACTTGCTTTTATTTTTTCTGGTTCTGGGATGACTATTGTTTACTTGGTTGTTCTAAATTTATTTGTTTCATTTTGTTTTTTGCAGGTGTCATGATTGGGATTGATCTGGCTTACAACTTGCACTCTGCCTTTGGTAATTGGTTTCCTGGATCCAAACCACTTCTTGCTCAAGCAATGAATAAAATCATGAAGGTAACTTGATTTCCAGTATTATTTGTTCGATGGTTTAATTAGTCGATTATGAGAAAAGTGAGATATAACAAGAATGCCAAGGCCAAACTAATGGTGTGGACTGCGTAGATTCTGAAGTACCTCCATTACCATGTATTTTGTGCTGACAGACCCCTGCTGGTCCACATTTAGCTGAATAAAGAGAGGAACAATTCTCATCTCTCATCATCTTCCTCCTTCCTGTGTTTTTCTTTGTATGTGGTTACGTTTCTCTCTCTCTCTCTCTCTCTTCAGGGGTGAGGATGGGGTGTATGTATTAGAAGTACAGATTAAGTTGTACCTACAACCAGGATGGGTTTGCTAGACTAGTTTGTTAGGAAGATCTAGATAACCTGTAGATGGTCATGTTTGCTCAATTGCTCTCTCGTTTGCAAGTTTCAGCCATGATAGCTCCTCATCTCATTGATAAGAAACACCTCCTTTTCGAGGCATTTTTGTTTATTTTAGAAATTTAATCAAGGTAACTGGGTTGAACAGGATTCATATAGTGGACCCAATATAGTTAGGACCAGGCTTAGTTGAGTTGAATTAAGGCTGCTGGGTTTGTTGACTAGGACACATTAGGGGCATACAGCTAACATCAACAGGGGTGGAGCACATTGAACACAGTAAGTAGAGACTATCACCTATCTGATGGTATCAGATGCAAACTCTGGGTTGGCCAGTCATCCTTGTACAATTTTTTCCTTTCATTTTCTCAATAGAAAACCTCTCTTATCAGTTGAAGAAGAAATTATTTAGAATAAGCAGGGTGGGATGCCAGTTACTTTAGACTTACCGTACAAGCTTAACATTATTATGTTATTTTTTTTTACCTCTTGTTTGTAGAGATAGGATACATGTACCCTATAAGATATTCTTTATATAATTAAGTAATCATTATATTGTAGTGAAAAAAAATTGGTGGTAGTAGTGAATAGTGGTCAAAATTTGATCATTGTATGAATATATTCAAACAATTATCTATTTATTTGCTGAATGTTGACATGTCTTGTGAATCATAATAATCGTCAAATGTGCATTTGCAGTCAAATCCAGCTTTGTATGTTCTGAGGGAGCGAATAAGGAAAGGTTTGCAGTTGTATTCTTCTGAGCCTACAGAACCATATCTGTCATCTCAAAACTATGGGGAGATATTCAGCAACCAAATTATATGGTTTGTTGATGACACAAATGTTTATCGTGTTACAATTCATAAGACATTTGAAGGAAATCTCACAACAAAACCTATCAATGGTGCCATCTTTATATTCAATCCAAGAACGGGGCAACTATTTCTGAAGGTACTCCCATTCCCTCTTAACTGTTTATTTTTCCACAAAATATTTATAAGAAAAAAAACTGTTTATTTTTCCACAAAAGCTTATTTTAGAACATCTGTTCTTTATTAGATTTGCTTTTACCATATATTTGACATGGATTTCTACAGGTTATACACACAAGCGTGTGGGCTGGACAAAAGCGTCTTGGTCAGCTAGCAAAGTGGAAAACTGCAGAAGAAGTAGCTGCTCTGGTTCGGTCCTTGCCAGTTGAAGAGCAGCCAAAACAAATCATTGTGACTCGTAAAGGAATGCTGGATCCATTGGAGGTTCACTTGCTAGATTTCCCAAACATAGTTATCAAGGGAAGTGAACTACAGTTGCCATTCCAAGCATGCTTAAAGATTGAGAAGTTTGGTGATTTGATTCTGAAGGCCACAGAGCCGCAAATGGTTTTGTTCAACATTTATGATGATTGGCTTAAAAGCATCTCATCGTATACCGCATTCTCTCGTCTCATCTTAATTCTGCGTGCACTACATGTAAACAATGAGAAGGCAAAAATGTTACTGAAGCCCGACAAATCTATTATCACTGAACCACACCATATCTGGCCTTCTCTCACAGATGATCAATGGATGAAGGTAACTTCAAAATATTTGAGAGACCTAATCAAATTTGTACCTGCCTGTATCCTAGTATTGTAAAAATGTGCCTCTGTTCATGCTTACTTATTTGTTGCTAAGATCTTCTTTCATGCAGGTTGAGGTTGCATTGAGAGATCTTATACTATCAGATTATGCCAAGAAGAATAATGTGAATACTTCAGCTCTTACCCAGTCTGAAATTCGTGACATAATACTAGGAGCTGAGATTACTCCACCTTCACAACAGAGGCAACAGATAGCAGAGATTGAGAAGCAGGTAATATTTAGCTCCTATGCTTGAATAGAATTGTCTATGCTCGTCACTTTGCTGATTTGTTGCTGCTGGAATTTCATTTGCAGGCAAAAGAAGCAAGCCAGCTTACAGCTGTCACAACAAGGACAACAAATGTGCATGGTGATGAACTTATTGTCACCACCACAAGTCCATATGAGCAGCAGGCTTTTGGGTCCAAAACTGATTGGCGTGTGAGAGCAATCTCAGCCACAAATCTTTATCTCCGAGTCAATCATATTTATGTGAATTCGGAGGACATCAAGGTATTTTATTTACTGGTTTTATTGTTCCTCTTTAGCTTGAACATGGAGAGCTTACTGGCCTTGGATGAAACTTTATGATAACAGGAAACGGGATACACATACATCATGCCAAAAAATATCTTGAAGAAGTTTATCTGTATAGCAGATCTGCGTACTCAAATTGCAGGGTACCTATATGGTATAAGTCCACCAGACAATCCTCAGGTTAAAGAAATCCGCTGTATTGCCATGCCACCACAGTGGGGGACTCATCAGCAGGTCCATCTTCCATCTTCTCTTCCTGAGCATGATTTCTTAAATGATCTGGAGCCATTGGGATGGATGCATACACAACCAAACGAGCTTCCACAGTTGTCCCCTCAGGTATTTGTTTTTAACCAAGCATGCTTTCTTACCTGGCTGTGCAGACTGCAGGCTGTAGTGGTTCCAGTCCTGTATTACATAATCAGGCCTTGATTGAGTCTCCATTCTACTTTTACAGGATCTCACAACTCATGCTCGGATTCTGGAGAACAGTAAACAGTGGGATGGAGAGAAGTGCATCATTCTCACTTGCAGTTTCACCCCAGGCTCTTGCTCATTAACTGCATACAAGCTTACACCAACAGGTTATGAATGGGGGCGGGTCAACAAGGATACTGGAAGCAATCCGCATGGTTATCTTCCAACTCACTATGAGAAGGTCCAGATGCTTCTTAGTGATCGTTTCCTTGGATTCTACATGGTAAGTCTGGAACTATGCTTTACAATAATCAATAGTAAATATTTGTCCCGTTCGAAATCTTCACAAATTAAAACTAAAAAGAACGTCTGCTTATTTTTCTGCAATTGTGTAAATCATGCTTTTGGTGGTGTTCTTTATTTCCCCCCTTTTTACTCTGCCTTTTTGAGGGGAGCTAAAACTGATTTGATCATATGGTGGCTCTCTCTCAGATTCCTGATAATGGCCCGTGGAATTACAACTTCATGGGGGTGAAGCACACAGTGAGCATGAAGTATGGTGTTAAGCTTGGGACACCTAGGGAATATTACCATGAAGATCACAGGCCTACACATTTTCTGGAGTTCAGTAACTTAGAGGAGGGCGAGACAGCCGAAGGAGATCGGGAAGATACATTCAGTTAGGACTAGATTAGTGAGTAGAAAACTAGAGATGATGGTGATGTAAATAACCTCTATCGGAAATCGGAATGAAGTGGCACGGTGTTTTTGTTTGTTAACAACCTTTTTTTTTTTGTATTCTTTGACTGTATATATTATTATATTCTAAAAGCCATCTTTATATGATTCAAATTTACTAGTTTTGATCGCGATGCTCTCTTTGCCGTTTCTAGTGAACCTCATCCCAGTTAATGAGTTGCTTTTTTGCTTGAAGGCCTCTAATTCATCCCAGTAACAGCAAAAGGCCATTACTGTGGAAGAGGCCCTTAGCATTCAATCACCATTCACGTAATATCTTTCCGGGGGGGGGGGGGGGTATAGGAATGATGTTCAAATGGTGATTTCTATCGAGTCTGGAGCTACTGTCCCCATTGCTACCAAAAAGCACTAGGAGAAAAAACACGATGCAGTTTACTAAACCAGTAGTCACCAACTCACCAGCCACTGATATGGAAAATATGGAATGTGTGTGAAGTTGTAAACGAGGGACGCGAACAAGTATTTGTAAATTGTGATACGTCAGTTTGTCAAATCAACGCATTTATACTGGGCAGGGACACTCTTTTGGCCACGCTTGCCAAGGGCTTGTCGGACCTCCTGGTCCTCCGCTTCATCATTACCTCTTTTTCCCTCTGGCCTAGTTCATCTGTTAGGTAAACTGGAATACTGTAGAGTAGTGCCCCAGTGGAAAATAATTGGGTGATTGGTTGAGATTGTAATGCTTTCAGGGCATCAGCACTTGGCAATCAATAATCTTCTTGATCCATTAAATATATAGCAAAACCCACTTCAAATTTTCAATCCCCCCTTCCAAATTTCCAATTACATAAAAAGTTGCAAAATAATTGACTATAAACACTATGACCACCTTAGATGAATGGTGGCTTGAGCAACCTTTGCTGCTCCAAGTCGGACAAAATCTGAAAACCACCCAAGAAACCAAAATACAACAACAGTCTCACAGCCACTACTAGGCAACAAAATAGAAAACAAATTACAAGCAAACTTGAAATTCATCCCAAAAGGCAAAAACCAACCTTCCAAGTTTCTAATGGTTAGGCAGCTCTAAGACTGGCACTTTAAGAAAAGCAACCACTACTACCTCTACCTCCCCCTAGTAAAAGATGTTTCTGTATATACCAGTTCACGCTTAACTTAACGATCCCTTCTGTTTTTTTATATCTATATTTCTGAAATCTGGGAGTAAGAGATTCAGCTGCCCTGCACCTGATAACTCCCAGAGCCTGCAACTTCTTTCACTTCCTTGGCATCTTTCTCCTCTGAGATAAAATCTATGCTTCCCTCTGCAGTTGATAATTCCTCTTGATGACTTCCAGAGTTTGTTGACTTGAACATTTCATCATTCTCTAAATCAGCCAACTTTTCTTTTGATTCTCCTTTTAGCAGGTCCACTATCTCAAGCATGGTGGGTCTCTTTTCAGGTTTGTTCTGACAACAGATGAGTGCAATAAGAATAACCCTCTTTAGCTCTTCTTCCACGTACTTCCCATTCAGCTTGGGATCTGCAACTTCACTAAATTTTTTCTCACAAACCAATGGCAGTGCCCAATCAGTGATTATCTGCATTGTTGTTGCACTGGGTTTCTCTATGGGTTTCTTGCCACTAGCTAGCTCTAGCAAGAGTATGCCAAAGCTATAGACATCACAGCTTTCTGATGCCTTCTCAAGCGTGGCATATTCAGGGGCAAGGTAGCCAAGGGTGCCCTTTACCTTGGTGGTGACATGAGTTATTCCATCAGGTATGAGCTTCGCAAGACCAAAATCAGCAACTTGGGCCTCAAAATCTGAATCTAGCAACACATTGCTAGCTTTGATGTCACTATGGATTATATGTGGTGTTGCATGATGATGAAGGTAGCTGAATACAGTAAAAGATAAGGTTATGGGATGAGAGGAAAGAAAGTACAAAAAGAAACTAAGGAAAACATTTCAACTTACACAATTCCCTCTGCAGATCCTATTGCAATTTTCATCCTTCGTTCCCAATCAAGCAGGCATTCTGCTGAGTGATGTCCATGAAGATGGGAGAATAAACTCAAGTTAGGCATGTAATCATAAACTATAAGACGTTCTTGTCCTTCAGCACAGTAACCACGTAAACTTAGCAGATTTTTGTGCCTGACTCTGCCCAGTATCTCCACCTCAACGGAAAATTCCATATCAGCTTTCTCACTCCACACCTTCAACCTTTTAACAGCAATCTGCAACAATTATCACTTCAGCAAAAGGCACATTTAGATTACACAGCTTAGTGAAGACTGAGGAGTCCTAGTTGAGACAACAATAGCTACATTAAACCCATTGGATCAATGGCTCAAAAGTCAAAATGCATATCATATATTGATGCTGCGCAATCTGGCTGCTCCTAGCTTTTTGAAGCACTTCCCACAGACGGCGCCAATTGGCGCTACGCGCATTTTACTGCTTACTAGCTCTCTTGCTCTCTAATTATTCTCAGCTCGCACATACTGACTTAAGCATTGGAGCGACCTCGCCGGGTAAGCACCCCCGGGTTCTCTGATTCTTTCTGTGCAGATTCTCCACGTCCGTCGTCTACTGGAAGCTAAGCCACCACCAGTTAGGAGCAGCCAGATTGCGCAGCATCAGATATCACTTGTAATAACAATGATAACTCGTGATTCCCTTCTTGAAGGGTATGCTTAAGCTTGTGAGCAGCTTTAGTTGAGCTCCTTCCCATTGGTATATGGGTGGAAACAAAAATCCATTAATGCAGGTCATGAAATCCAGAAGGAACTCATGCAAGGGATAAATAGGTGATTTTGGAATACTTCTGGGAAGTGGGACCTATAGGTCCAGCTGTACCCTGATATACCATGCAGCTAATGCTACTCACCTGGAATATCATTTGGTTTGGACTTTGGAGATATTTCAAAATCTTCTAAATTATATTTAACAAGGAATAGTTCCATGATTTTGTTTAACTTTAATAGTACATAATGTTTTTTTTAATATTTTGACAGTTGTTTTCATTTACTTGTCATAGCAAGTTGCTTAGCACTGAATTAAGTTTATATATATATATATATACAAACGGGTTTAGGTCACTCACATTCTTCAATGAGGTCACTGATGAAAAAAAATATTCAATGATATAGCCACTAGCTAGCTGGAAGCCCAGAAAGGCTAAACCTGTTCCTCATGTTACTCAATTTGTCCTCTCTTTATGTGGCAAATCTTGTAATACACTGAGGAGTCAAATGTATGATGATCCATACAATGATGTGAACATGAAATTAACACACATATCCAAATATCACTCAATTCCCCCCCAAATTCTTTCTGTTCCAATGGCTAAAAAGAACTCAATTAACAGAGAGATCCAGATGACTCAGCTAAAGGAGGAATGCATGCAAAAGCAGACAAATTCCTTTAATATTGTAAATTGGTATTAAATAGATAGCTCCTATACAATCTTGTAAATTGTAGTACATGTCTGGTGGGTTTGCCATTTTAGACATCATGTCAGCAATTGACACTGGAACTACTTGCATACAAGTGTGGAAGCAAGAACAATACTCCATATTTCTTCTGGAAATTCATTAAACTTCAATTGATAATGAATGCTGCCCACATTTTATTGACGAATATAACAATTACATCGTACAACAAAGACCAAATAGAATCAGAAGGCTCTTTGAAGAAAATGACATATCATCCTTGAAAAAGGTAAATAGTGGAGATTGCTTATGGATTTTGTGAACTTCTTTTTCACAGCAATTCAAAGCGAGTCTTTGACTTCCTTTCCAACAAAAGAAAGAAAGAGATATAGTTTCCTAAATTCACAATTCAGGTTCTTCATTTGGCAATTGTACGCTGGTTTCATGTGGTTCATTTAACCAAACCAGCTGCATCCCAACTATATGGGTCCTCATAGGCAACATGAATCCTGTTCGGGCATTCTGTTCTATTCAGTACCATATCCATTCTTAAACTATGGGGTGGGCTCTTAAATCATTTCTTACTACTTTAATATATATCCTAAAGAAGAAAAGTTAAGGATTTGAATTATGAAAAAATGATTCATATCTTAGAGAAAGTGAAAAAGACGAAAGAGAAGATGGATCATTGAATTGGGAGTCTTATGGAAAAAGACGAAAGAACAATACTCCATATTTCTCCCAAGTTCAGTAAATCATCTATACCATAGAACATTATGTCCTCAATATTCTCCTAAAGCCAATTAGCACATGGATCATTGAATTGGGAGTCAATTCAAATGAATCATAAGGGTTCATTTTCCAGTTATATTTGACTTGAGCTATAAAACACTGAATAATTATGGATATTCAATAGGAGCACTGAGCTCAAAGATCAGTGCCAGGGGGATCCTCCATCTTGGAATAGGTTTCATGTGAGCTCTTTTGTAAGTCTATATGGTGTAGCATGTGTGCTTGTACCTATATAGTTTCTATGTTGCAAGGCTATATTTGATGTTGCCCCTAGACATTCTAAGGGGAACTTTTGATTTTACTACAGCTTTCCCCCTTTTTGTTCTTATTAGTGAATTCATTACACACACACATAGGAGATTTCCTCTGAATTGTCAGAAATACATTTTCAGTCACTTTTAAATCTGGATATTCCTATCATAGAACCCAGTTAAGAAATATAAAACTAAACAAACACTTATATACATTTTGTCATAATTTGACCAAATGCAATTTAATTATCAATCCTTCAGTAATAAGAGATGATTTTGTTTAATCATTCAATTTCCGCTAGACATATAGTAATTAAAGTATGGCTTCAATTGGTTAAATGTGTAACGAAGGAAAAATGAATGATTTCCCAAAACATGATACTTTCTGGTATGTGTTTGCATGTAAAATGGCCATGGAAAAAAATGATCCCCAAAAAGTGAGTAGTAGTTGGGAAGAAAACGATATTCCTTCCAAATTTGTATCTTTTTTTTTTTGAAAATTAGAAAAATAGATTTCGGAATCTTGTTAGTTTGTGACATCCATATATTTCTCAACCATTTAGGTTCGTTTTCCAAGTGGCAAACACCTGGAAAATTAGGAAAATAATTTGCTTTCATTTTGAATATAATTTTACAATGAAATCGTTTGCTTTCCTTTATTCTATACGAAATCAAACGTAACCTATGCAAATAAAATCGACAGAAAAATCCTTACTTGAGAACCATCCCATAGCTGTCCCCAATAAACGCTACCAAATCCCCCTTCTCCGAGCTTGTTATCATAATTAAAATTGTTCGTAGCAGCATGCAATTCCTTCAAGGAGAAAACCCTCCAGGTGGGCCGTTTCTTCGACTGTTCTTTCCTGCATCACGCAACCATACATAAACATAACAAACTAGGTATGTTCTCTAACTTACAAACATCGCTGACTCCGCAAACCAAGACAAAGAACCCCGATTTATCATTTTTTTTTCTTCAAAAAAGAATGATTTTGCATCGAACGATCAGAAATCCATGAATCACAGGCAATCAGTTAAACACCAAGCGCAAGTTAGCAAAAAGCACCCTTATTCAATCATTTATGCTTCTTTAGATTAGATGACTAAGACATGGAGGAAGTACCAGATGAACAAAGCTCGAAGACATCAATCATTCATGTCGAACCAGAAAATAAAAATTAAAAAAAATCATGAAAAAAGAAAACAAAAAGCAGATCAAGAAGTCAACAACTTTATGTTGCGATAAACGTACCGATCCCAAGTCTTTCCGCAGCAAAACCTGGTGCAAAAAGCCATGTCCTTACTGCGCAAAACACAGAGTAAGAGCTGAGTTTTACAGGTCTGAAGCTAAGCAGAAGAAGATTCTTCACTCTTCAGTCAAGAATCGTAACGCTTAATCCGGCGCAAACATTCGGGGTTTTGGAAGAATGGGGAGAAGACATTGAAACAGTAGCAGCCAGAGACAGCTCAGTAGTCGTGAAATGGAATGAAGCGTGAGGAACAAATCAACACACCAACCAACCCTCTGTGTTGTGTTGTGTCGCCTTTTTCAATTTGAAAAGGGGGGAAAGTGCTGTTTGGGAGGTGGAGGTGGAGGTGGGGGACCATTTTGTGAAATAATCATTTTATATTTTCATAAATATGGATATTAGTAGGGATGGATTTTATAATAATTTATGTCGTTTCGGATAAAGTGGAATATTTTTGTAAGAAAATAAAAATAAAAAAGAATTCCGTTGATGGTATTAGTGGTAGTTCAACGGTAGTTTTCACTTTTCATTAATTAAGCGTGTCAATTTCAAATTTTGATTGACGCAGGTTGGGGTTTTTATAGACTAGTTGATACTTGATAGGCAGCGCCTCCGTGGGGGCCCACAATCATTAATTAGTGTGGGGCATTATCATTGTCCCACAGCCTCCTGATACATGGCGAATCAGCTACGTGCATGTGAGACCCGGTTGTAGAGGCTAGGGGTGTTAACTGGACCGGATTTGGTCTAATTTGATCTGGTCCAATATGAATCCATTACAGATGGACCAGGTCTAATCCAATCCCATGAATACTCTAGATCATTTTGGACCAGTCCAATTCTACGTCTGGACTGTCCAATCTGTTCAAATTAGTTTTAACTTAATTGGTTAATACAAACATGATCCATTGACACATGTATTCTTATTTTTTATTAATGGACCAGAATCATCAGATATTGGTTCAATACAATCCAATCCAATCCAATGTAAATCTATTATGGATGGACCAGGTTGATCCGATCCAATAAATATTTTGGATTATTAAGTCGGGACAGGTCCAATTTAATATGTCTTATTGGTCTGTCCAATCTATCCAAATTGATCTTGATTTGAGTGGAGTTCAATCCAAAATCAGCCCATTGACACCCCTACCTCTTTGGACTATTGCACTTCACAGTATGTCTTTTCGTACTTGTGTTTATCATTAATGAAGAGATATTCCCAATACAAGGTGAGATGTGGCTGTGAGGTTAGTGTGAGTCACGGCCTGTGAGGAGCAAATCTCAATTCAGTTCAGATAAGCTAGTTTAGTTGAGCGCACCCGGATAAATCTATCAAAAAATAAGATACTCAGGTTACGGTCACAATTCTGTTCCATATTAGCTTTAATCATAGCTTCAAAGGTTTAACCCAGCTTTGAATTAAAGAAGTTATGACCTGAAAGCCCTCCTAAACGGGCTTTAGAAATAGCTTCACCCAAAAGTTGATTTATCAGCGCATGTAAGCGTACTTTTTGGGGTTAGACTGTGAAATAAAAAAAAGATATAATATCTGAAAAACTTCTGACCAATGACGTAAAAGCATAAATATAGTAACCAATCAATTATTATTTATCAAAATTTAATAAGTGAAAACTCTTCGGTACCTCGTATCATAGATTTTCCCTTTTCGTTAAACATGACTTTATGACCTTCTGTGTAACGCGGGAAGCTTTTGTGTGAAAGCCCTACTAAAGGGATATATAAACAGTTTACTATTTATTTATCAAAGTACGTAACCGGGTCTAGTCGGATGAGACCCGAATATCCTGACTAAATAGTTGATTTAGTTTTGGGTATTTTATAAAACCGATCAATAATTGATTTAGGATTGGTCCACTCATGACGAACCAGACCCGACCCATGACAGCTGTCTCGCTGGGAATTGGTGTCCACCTAGGGAAAAACCCGGGTTGTCCCATATTAACAAAACCTAGTGGTATCAAGGAATAATAGGGTTAGACCGGCCCGAATCACAAGGTGATGTGAGGTATGACCAGTATATATGATTGGATTATCAACTGTAACATATGGAGGTTCGTCATCTTTCTCCTAAATGGATAGGAAAGGAGGAAGAAGACAAAAAGAACAGAGAGAGAAAAAAAAAAAAGATGTTGATTGTTTTGTCGTTGAGGCATGTTTGGGTACTGACGGTTACAACCGAACAAAAGGAGCACAGTTGGTACTGTACTGCGACTCCCTCCATACATTGGAAACATCTCCCGTGCAGGAGGATGAGAAATTTTGTGGCTCTGATGTTATGTGAGTAAATGTCGACAGAGTTTGTGTGGTCCGGAATCTACTGTGTGTGGAGACTGTGGGGTGGTTGAAATGGAACCTGAGAATTGAGAAACACCCAAAAAGAGCAGACGCAAGTGGTCCTCAAAAACTCACGATTCACACAGTCTACAAGATTAAATATGCTTGCTTGCTCTCGTATACTGTGTCTCTTTGTGGTAGGTTCCCGGAAGACAGGTTGGAAAGCCATAATATCATCATCACCCATGCTTTATCCCAATTATATGCTTCCCTAATTCTATTTCATTAATTCATTATATCTAAAACCATATCTATTATTAAATTCTTAATGTTTAAATAAGTTCTTATTAATTCTACCAATGTTCTCCTTTTGTATATATTGAGTTCTTTTAGTCCCTTTTTAACCGATGTAATTGATAGTCAGTTATGTACTTGTTTGAACTATCTTAGTCTATTGTTTTTTTCATTTTATCACCTATCGGAGTTATTCATAGTTTGTTGTAGATAATTTCATTCCTAGTCTGTTCTTTCTAACATTCTGTCACATTTATTTTCTGGTCTTTTTTATTTATTGCCCAACACTCTATTCCATATAATTTTCCTTTTAATCTAACCAATATTCACCTATCACATAAACATCCAGATGCACTGACATCCTTTGATGTTTTCAATTCACAGCTGCAATGTGTATGAGGTTGGTGTGAGGAGTGTTTTGTGAGGATCATATCAAATCTTCATAATGGGGGGCAGCTCATCCCCATACCCCCCATTACCCACCCCAACCTTGGTGGCCACAAGAGTCCATCCCAAGTCTCTACTAGAATGAGCAAGCTGCGAATCACCACTTGTGTCCCGTTCGCTTTTTTGTAAGTTACTTACTTAGGTAAATGCATTGGGTAAGTTTCTCTTGGGAAACACTTACCCGAGTAAGTGTATTTACGAATGTTCTTTTATTTCTCAAGTAAAAAAGGCAATGACCATTTTAGCTATAAAATGTATTATTGAAAGGGGCATTTTTGTCCCATTCAAGTGTTGGCAACTTTCCCCTCAGGTGGGAAAGTTATTTACCCACCTAGGAGACGGGTATTGATGGAGCACGATCTAAAAGCTCCTAGCTAGAAGGTTACCTGGATGCTGGTTGTTTAGCGAGTTGGTTCAAATTACAAGAAAGCGGATCTTTGAGCCCAGGATGGCTAACCCAATGAAGTCGCTTCAATGCTTAAGTTAGTACTGTATTCTGATAGCAAGCTAAAAGCTTGAATGCAAGTAACTAGTGAGCAAGTAATCGCGTGTACCTTGTGCTATGGGGGTTAATGTCCTTTTATAGTTGAGCTGCCGTGACTCTTACAAAACACTCCCGAGATCTTCGGCCAAAATCCTAGGAGTCTGTTCCACTCCAAAATGTGGATAACGAGGTAGCCGATAAGGCTTATTGTGTCCATCTGATTTGGGCGGGATGACAACGTGATCCCAAAGTGTTCGGGGATGACTGGCGGGCTTTTAGATGTGCACCACACATCACTTTGGCGAGCCGAATCATCCCGAGATGCCCGGGCTCCAGGGGTGGCCGAGGTACTTGGAGTGATCCGACCTGCCAAGGTGGCTGGGAATGCCAAGTCATGCATCCTAGTCACTAGGTTGAGTCCACGTGTTTGCTGCTTACTAGGTCGGGCCAAATTACCCCTCATCAGATATCACTTATCCCAAGAAAATAAACTTTCCCTAATCTCCACATTAATATGAAAAAAAGTATGAGATTCTTAGTCAATAAGAATCAAAATCCCATCGACCAACTTCTCCCTCTCAAAATCCAAAATAAGAATGCTCCCTTAGTGTCAACTGTCAATCGGGGCACTTGATTCTATGTTTAACTATCAAACGGGAGCAGTCCTACATTCTGTAATTAATTACTCGATTTAATGAACTCTTAAATTAAATGCATTCCGCTTTAATTGGGTGCAACTTGGCGGATTGGGTCAAGTTAAAAGTCAATTCAGGTTCAACCAAAAGATATAAAACTTGGGTTCAGGCTGGCCCAATCTGATTTTAAATCCAAGTTTTAGTCCAAGGCCAATTCAGGCTTAATCCAATAGAATTTGGGTTGGGATTGGGTCAAGTCTTGGTAAGTGGTTGGATTTGAAAGAATTCATGAATATATTTTATACATCCATCTTCATCTTTTATAGGGTTTTATGACTCAATTTAGGAGTAGAATGGATTGAATATATGTATTAATTTCATTGATAAAAGTACACATATACAACCATGATTGTGTGTATGCATATTAGATTTTTTATTTTTTATTTATTTTTTATATAAATGAAATGTATATATGTATCATGTATGTATTTGCTCGGATAGGTTCGGGCTGGACAAAGCTCAAGTTGGACTTAGGCTATTTGATGCCTTAGCCAAGCCCAACCCACGTTCAAGTGAGCCCTGAGTTTTTTTTGGCCCAATTCCAGTGTAAAGCCCCAAAACTCAGGCCCAACCCTTGGAAAAGCTCGGCTTGGATAAGATGGGGTGGGCCCACCCAATGATCTCTCATAATTTGTATGCAATAGAATGCAATTTGTGAAGTTTCACCTATATGAAAGGTTTGAAGATATTGTGTTTAGAATGTTATTTGATTCATTCAACAGAATAGAATAAAAAAAAAAAATGGTTTTTCATTAAGTTGTAAGTAAATTGGTTTTCAATATATAATAGAGTATGGATCAATAACCATGACTAGCAAAGGATGAGACATCATTAATTTGGTGTGAAATTGTCTCTACTTGTACCCAGATACTGAAGAGTCTCTTTATGCAATCATAAATTTAAATGAAATAACTATTTACCATCTAATTGTTTCAACAGAACTAATGTAAATAGTATCCATTGATCATCTATTACTAAATAGCACATCCTCTTACACTAATACCAATAAAATCCAATTAGTCTTTATATGCATACCACATGGGTGTCAACAAAGTACAGCTCTAAAATATCACAAATGAGCACATACATTTCATGGTAATCTAACTATGGTAACACTTAGTTTAATATGCTCTTAATTCTCATACTCCAATCAATAAATCAGTGAAATTTCTTGGCAACTTTCTGTTTCTTTCTTATTTTCTGACAAACCAAACAGATTGTCAAATGCGATCAACAAAGTAAAACTCACAAGAAGTTGGACACTTGTGATCGTGGGTCGGCTGGAGAGGCCCAAATTAATTGGACCAGGCTGGGCTTTTGGATACAAGGTCCCATGGGCCACGTCTAATGTGTTCAGTCCGCTTAAGGGTGCCTTGGATTGGATTTGGTCCAATCTGATCCAAACCCAATCGATTGACACCTATATTCTTATCTTCTATCAATGAACCGGATATTGGCTTAATCCAACCTAATCCATATAAATTTATTATGAATGGATCAGACCCAATTCAATCCAATAAATACTTTAGACCATTAAATTTGGACTGATCCAATTCAATATGTCTTGTTAGTCTGTCTAATCCGTCCAAATTGATTTTGATTTGGACAGAGACCAATCCAAACTGATCATTAACCACCCCTAAGTCCGCTGCAAAGATATTTATTTATTTTCTTTTGTAAGAAAGAAAACTACAAAGGCAAAGCCTCAGCAAAAGGAACAAACCAAGAAATCATCCAAATTGGTTTTTTACATTGCCGACATGTCTCCCACTGATGGTGTATAACAGCTAGTGCTTGTAGTTTTTTTTTTTTTTCAATCAAGTGTTTGTAATTTTCTAGCTTTATGTGGAGAGTGGGAAAGATTTATCATGAATTATTTGTGATGATGTACAAAATCAATAGAACTTTAGTTGTGTCATGCTTCAGATTGCGATATACTTTAGACTGGATCGAATTTGCAACGGAATTAAATGGATTATTTTAAAATGCAAAATGATTAGGGCTGTAAATGAATCAGGATTTAGTAAAGGCCTAAAAGAGTATATCCAATCTGATCCGATAAGAAATTTAATTGATCCAAATCCGATAAAAATTCGTCAGGTTTTCAAAGAGTATAATTCTAATTTGAATTCAAATATTTTATTGGATATTTGATTTTCTGATTCGATTAGAATTATAATAAAAAAAATTTGATGATGGTATAATATAAATAATATATTATATTATTTATTATATATATATATATATATATATTTCATAACTACTGGATCGGATTGTAGTGGATCAGATCGGGGTATATCCAAACTTGATCCGTTAACTAAATGAATTGAGTTTTTAATCCGATCCGATTTATTAAGATGAAGGGAGGTATCCGAATCCGATTCTTATTGAATCTAATTCGGATTCGAATAGAATATACAAATTTGCAGCCCTAAAAATAAAAATGAAGAGTGAACACGCAATAAGAAAATTCATGTTGTCGCCCACATGCGGTTGGGACTTGGGATGGGAACGAAGAAGATGAAGCTCCTGTTTGGGAGTGGCGGAGTGCTTATTCTCAAGCATTTATTGATGAAAAGCACTTATTTGACGCTGGGACTACGTCAACAAACACTTCTTTTATGCTTTGGTAACTTAAGTGCTTTTTTGAAAAAATGCTTATGGCGATTCTAGCCCGTCTTTGGCCCATTTGAAATAAGCGCTTTTTTACCAATCACTCCCAAACGATGCGTAGGACTTCACTGTGTCTCCTTCATTTGCTCGGACAACAGCACAACACAAGCAGGGAGAAGATGAAAATCGCCGATGAGGTCTTCGCCATTGGGGAATTCCATTGGCAAGAATCATGCCAAAACCTCCTACTTTTTCCACAACCAAATTGCAGATTCGCCATTCGAGACTTCATTGGCAGGAACAGGTGGCACCAATTTTTGGGACAAGGGCTGGACGCCTTGTGGCTATGCTCTCCAGCATGCACTGGTAAAATAGTTTTTTTCTTGTTCTGTACAACTCATAAGCATATTGGGTGGAAATCCTGAGATTTGTATTCTGTTGCTCTTGAAGTGCAAGGGAGTAATGCAATAAGAATTTTTTTGGGCATACTGCAATAAGAAATTTTCCAATTTCATGGAAGTGATTTGTTAACAACTCATGGGTTCTGTAATTGTGAACATCTTGGCATATACATGGGACTATTGATATCTAGTTTAAGGTTCTGGCTATATTTGAGGTATTTTTCTCCTGCTACAGCATCATTGTATAAAAAAAGTTTTGATTTGTAAAGGTTGTTACCATGTTTTTCTCCATATAGGATAATTCTGTCATTATGACTCTTATTTTGGTGATACAAGGTAGTTAAATTAAGGTAAAGATTCAGATGTGTCCTCTTACTGCATTAATGTGTTAGAAGTTTTGAAAGTGACTTTTTAACAACTCATGGATTCTGTAACTCTGGACCTTGTGTAATATACATTGGATCATTTGATATCTAGTCTAATGTTCTGGTCATATTTGAATCTTTCTATTTGTCGTTGATGTATAAGAAATTTTGCTTTGTATAGGTTGATGTCATGTTTTTTCTCTCTAATAGTATAAGTATATCATTTGGATACCATGTCTCTGTTTTCAGATCTACTGCTGAATTGACACCTATTGCATCTCTTGTATTTTAGTTATTTCCCTTGATCTTTCTAAGTTGAGAAATTTCTAGTCTGTTTGGATAATCATATACCTAAATTCGTCTGCTTTATATCATCAAAGTAAGAGGTCCACCTTGACCTTTGTCAGACTTGATTATTCATTATGTCTGAAAATCTGTTGTTGTAAAATCTGGGATTTTGTTTTCCAGATTAGAATTAGCATAGTGCTGGTTTTTCTTTCTTCAGATTATTTCTCTAGCACATGCAAAACGGTTTACAAAGTTCAGGGAGAGGAAATTGAGAAAGATGTGGTACCTTTCAATACCTTAACCTCTTTCTTTTCCCCCTTTTTTAACTTTTGGTATGTTTTGTAAGAATCCCAAAAAACCCAGGCTTAAGTTTTAAATAATTCATTACGTTTTGTTTTCTTTTGTTTCAAGGTAAGAACGGATAGGTCTATGTCCTTCTATGATGGAGATGATAATACAAATGTGGCACTTTTACACGATATACTTCTACCATGCTCATTTTTCAACTTCAATATTGGTTATTGTCAGCCAACTACTTAGTCATAGTGGTATTTACTTGTCAGAATATCTTGTTGGCTTTTTAAGCTTACATGGTAGACCTTGTTCTGTTGGTGCTTCTAAATTCTCCTCTTTTGCTGTAAGTAATGTTGCACTTATCAACTATTTGACTATGCTTATTATAGCCAACCTTGATTGAAAATTATGTGGTGTACGTATGAGAATGAGAATGTCAACAGCTCAGGTATGCCATGAGTTTTGCTCAACGTGAACACAACCTGAAGTAGCCCCAAAACGAACCCAATCTGTTCTGACTAATTGAAGAGGGGGCATTGAACCCAACCCAGCCTATCGCTTATATGGTACACTTATACTCAACCAAGCCTATATGTACAAATATTTTGTATGATCCAATGCCAAACAGTTGGGCTTAGTGTTGGTCCACTGTCTACCACAAGGTCCACAACCTGAAACCTGGTTAAGGTTGATCTGACTCTCACCTGATAGGGTCAGGTCACTACTCAACCTACTGACATCCCCAGTCTTGCTGATTGATGCAGGAGATGAAGAGTCAAAATTGGAATTTTGTGAATTTTTATGTATTTCTGTACTTTTGGACACTGGGGATATCTTTGCCATTTTACAGTTTCTCTGTAGGGTCCAATAATAGGGTTTGATTGTCTATTTATAGTTTGTTTATGTTTAAAATTTCAGAGTCATTGCATAAGTAGGATTAGAGTTATTGAGTCTTCTTTTGAATTGAAATAGGATATGACAACTTAGTTTGAGTCCTACTAGGATTATTGAGTCTTAACAGTTTGAATCCTAGGACTATTATGAGTCTAACAGTTTGACTTCTACGATTATTATCAGTTTAGAGTCTATAAATATGTATGGACGTTTTACACAAAGAGCAATTAAGTTTGTTGAGTTTTCTTCAGCTTATGCTAATTATGGTGAGTGATTCCCATACTCTAGAGTGATTCTAGGCACCCTGTGAGTGATTCTGGGTATTTTCTCTCTTCTTTCTCTCCCTATTTTCTTTCTTGTTCCTTCAAGAAGCCATTACAGCCATCAACAATTATAAATTTCTGATTAAAGAAGATCATTCAATATTCTCTAAGGACTAGAATTGAGCTGGTCCTACATCACTTACTCATGGTGATATGTTCTGGACTTATACATTTCACCTCCCCGCCCCCCAAATGAACTGGGGATGATTTGTTGATTGGTCCAACTATAGGTTGAAAACATTGCTACATATTTCTGTTATAAGTATGTCTTGTTCTTGAATGTTAAAGGAAGTTCATGAAGGCTTATATTATTTCCTAGGATTCTGTATTCTGAACCTTCTTCTATTGTCCACTCTTGAAGATTGCATAGTTTGGAAAACTATGCTGATTTTATCAAATGCAATAAAAGTTTCAGTTATTCTATATATAACCTGACCATTCTCTTCTATTTACTTAGTTGAGGATAAACTATTCTGTTCTCTCACTGTTTTGTAGAGTATGAGTGACCTCTTGTCTCAGATATTATTATATAATGAAGGATGAATCAGAATCGTTTTAGTGATTTGTTGCACTGATGGAACATTTTGGTCCCAATTTTAATTGTGTCCAAGATGGCACGCATTCCTAACTTTTTGCATTGTTAAAGGTCTGTAATAATTGTGGGCGAATAATCTTTCTGTAAACAACTATTTTTATGCTTATATTTTATTTAGGTGACACTATGCTTCCTTATATGGTTTCTTGTTTACTTGGACATATGCTATAATTTCTTTATAGATATCATTTAAACTAGAGCTATCAATGGTGGTAGTTTTTCTGGCTAGGTCGAGCTCAATTTTGTAGTTTGAGAGCTAAGGTTGGCCTTAGGTCAATTTTGCTAAAAGAGTCTAAACTGAACCAGGGTGGGCTAAATCTGTTTGGATCAAGCTTATTGGGTGTTATTCTATAGTATTTTGTACAATTAATATATGTACCATAGAAGGTGCCAGCTGGTGCATTTGGTAAAGTTGGTAGGTGTAGTTTCTACTGACTTGGGATTGAAACCTGTCCTCACTCTATCCACCCCCACTTCCAGGTCGAAAAAAATAACATACTAAGTTTAAAGGTTATTTCTCTCATTTTCCTTTTCTATTTTCTTCTTTTAATGATGTGGGCCTTGGATGTTGAGTTTTATGGGCTTAGAGTTCTTAGGTCCTTTGGGTCTGAATGGGACCCAATGTTACAAGTTGACTTGAGTAAGGTTGACATGAGTGCAGTTGATGCTTATACTTTAGGTTCATCTTGAGCTTATGTGGATCCTGATTCCAACTCAAAAGTTTAGCATATGGAGCTAAACTGTAGCCTTAATATGTTAATGTCAATTGCATTTATGTTTTAACCTGAAATTCATCATTCAGTTTGTTGTCAGTTTCTGTAAGTAGAAACATTCGTGTTTTCCTTGGTATACTGTATTCCATTTTTTCATTAGAGATTATTGCTTCAAATTCTTTGTTCAAGGGAAATAAGAATTGCTTATTGATTAGAGTATTCTTAAGACGGAATCTTAGACAAATCACCTTGGATCTAGAATTTCAAGTATATAAATAAATAAAAAATATGGACCAGTATTTAGATGCACTTACTGCAAAGAAACTGGCTAGGGAAACAGGGCAAAAACAAGGATGCTGAGAAGCCAGTATTTAGGAGCTGGAGAAAAAGAGAGAAAAGGAGGGGTCATTGCTTGGTATAGTAAAATCTCAGGCTGATAGGATTGCAAGTCGAGTACCCAACTTGAAGAATTTACAAGGCTGGGCCCACTAAAATTTAGGGAAATGCTCAACCCAAGCCCACCCAAGTTGCAGCCCTACAGGCTGAAGCATGAGAACATGGGTTTGAGTCTGAGAATGGCCACTTTGTGCAAAAAATGCCAAAGGTTTGATCTGTATCGAATCCACCCCTTCCAAGACTCTGGATAGCTGGTAACAACATTTGGAAATGATCTTCTTTAGAAAAAGAGAGGAGGAAGAAACAATGGATGACCTATTTGATTATGATGATGATGATGTAGATGATGCCAAAAGTCATGGAAGCAGACAAGGGAAGAGATAATGATGATAATGTACATGATGAGCTGTAGTGTGAGAGGCAAGAGCTTGAAGAATCTGGAAACGGTTACAGAGATGAGTTTGGGTGGTTAGGCACTCAGAATTGCCTTCTTTTTATTTCATTCTTTGCTGTAGGAATCTTTCATAGGGAAAAAAGACCACACACAAAAGAAAGAAAAAGAAAAAAACAATTGATGAATTAATTGATACCTATTCACAGTATAGTATTGTATACAGGTCCCATTTATAAAAAAGAGAAAGAAAAAAAGAAATATAGAGAATTTGAGTTTGGGTACCCACTACAGCGGATTGACAATGATTTGGTTTCATTTACTTAATCTCTTGGTTCTTGTAGCCTAAGCTTTACTATATTTCATGGGACATTTTTGGTATAATTGGCTATACAGAAGTTTGTCTCTTGGGAAGAACATGTTATTGTTAGGCTCCATGTATCCTTTTATTCTTAATGAGGTTGTGTTCTATGATTGTTGCAGCTGGTGGAGTAGCTATATATCCCATTGTACATTTATTCGAAACAATGATTTCTTGAATTGCTTTTGTTTTCATTGGATTCTTACAATTGAAAAAGCAAGTAAGGTTATATACATCAATTTAGATTTTCTGGTGGGTTATTTTCATTGGCAGTTGGGTTATGAGCTGTTTCATATTCATTGGGACAAAGTCATTATTAGGCCTTTATTATTCTCAGATGTTTTTATATAGTAAGTTGTTATGTAAGTTTTTTACTTTCCTTTCAAGTGGACAACTTTCTAATATTGCTCTAGTATTTTTCTGTTGGTTTTACTATTGCTATAGTTTTATATGGTAAAGAGGGAAAAGAGCTCAATATCATTCTGACATTGCAATTAGAGGAAATCTGCAGAGTTTATCTGTTAAGAAAGGTTATAGAATTCAAGTCTGTTATTGTGGGCATTTTCCAAGAGCCTCTATCTAGTTTGAATATTTAGAATGAAGGCAGGTGGTTCTATATGAGGTCTTTTAAGGAATTTGGCTTATTGTCAGGGAGAGTGTATCCTGCTCTTGCAAGCATCCTATTCTTGCAGGTTGGAGTTGGATGTGTAAAAGTTCATTGTTACATTTATACCACCCAGTTTTCTACTTAAGCTTGGTCTTCACAAGATGATTTTCTTTGTATGGAAAAGGGGATAATTTTACAAGTTCGCTAATTGGTTTGTTAAACTCATTGTCACTTTGTGTGATTTTAAAGTATTTTATAGTTTTGCTAGTTATTGTGTTTCTTAAATTTTAATCTACTTGATATCCATTTTGTTTTCACTATGTTTTTTCTGTATTTGTGTGATAGGTCAATAACATAACCCTACAACCTTTACCCCTTTAATCCTGGCATTCTCTGATCCTAAAGAAATACTGCATAAAGATCATGCGTGATTGAATGGTCTCTGAGACTCTTGAAGTTCATCAAGGTGCTAAATGGCCAGATCGTTCGTGATTCAACTCTCAAGGATGCAGAATTCCTGTGCATGTGTTCAGACGAGAAAGGTTCAGTTGGCATTCTTCTACCTGGGAATCCGCCACCATCATTGCCCATACTGGTTCACTGTATCATCAACAAGATGAATGAAGAGAATCCTATCCTCTGGAGGTTCACAGTTTGTTATATAGAAATTACCAAAAGAACAAATGTACAAAACACAGGATAATTGATAATTTCTAAAGGAATCTTTTTGATGGTTCAGCATTTATTCTGTAATTCCTCTATCTACTGCCGACTATCTGATTCTTGGAGCCTTTGTTAGATGACTTATGATAAGGATTCAGAAATCCTCTCATGGGTTCAGAAATCTTTCCCTGTAGCCATCATATCCGCCCTAGGCCATGATATGTTGTGCATAGTCTTCAGGTCCTCCTCGAGAGAAAAGTGCAGTAGTAGATGCTGCCCATATGATAATAGCTCTTGAACTTGGACAGGCGTAAAACATGCTTAGAATCGATCTTTCTTCCTACTTCCTGTAATAAACTTTTTCATTAACGCTTGAGCTTCATTGTTTTCAAATATAACAAAAGTTAGTGATGGGTTTGAGAAGAACAGGGTGGGAATCATGGGACATTGGCCGGTCGTCACTCGTCATACGTACATGATCAGGTTATGTGCGGACAACAGGGTCGTATCATTAAGTGTGTGGTCGCCATAAATTAGTGCCCTGGCATGTCTGCTTCATGGTTGCACGTACACAGTATCTGTCGTCTAAAGTTTGAATGTATACTTTGACAGAATCGAGAGTCATTGATCTTGTTTACACAGATGATGGATCCTAGTTGCTTCCATTATAGAAACAAAAACAACACTTCCATTGAAAGTGAAGCCATGAAGGTACATTTAACATAATAACTATGTTCATAGATGATTACAATTAGCCTGAAAAGAGTGGAGTGGACGATAACAGTTGCAATAGAGGTAGATTATTACGAGAGCTACATCACTAAACAAGCTGACTATGGTAGGACTGGGTACATTTCCTCCGGAAAGTAGAAATGAAATTCGGTCCAAGATGACTCAGAGCTACATCCAAATGAATCGAACAAAACAACAGAGTCCAGTGGCGGAAGGAAAGCGTCCTCGAAGAATGTACCTTGGTACGCTGAGAGATGATGAGATTCTACGTCGTGATTGCCACTCTTGGTGTCATTGGGGACAGTTGTTGAATTTTTACCACCTTCGTCGTCAGATTTCTTTGTAGTACTGTGAGTAGTTCCGCTGCAAATGGGTCGATCATTGGTTGAATGAGAGAGCTTTCTCCTCTTTGAGTTGGATTGATCCACTCTTTTGCATTGCGGATACCTCTTGATGAGATGGGTGTTCCAGTAATTCTTTATTTCATTGTCAGTTCGACCAGGGAGCCTACCTGCAATCAGTGACCACCTTCACCCCCCAAAAAGACAGATTATTGTTCAAGTCATGAGAGCTAGACTGCTTCATGAATGAATTATATTCCTGTTTGGAAATTCCAGCCCAACTGGCTGGAACTTCACTCCCCCAAGAGAAACGACATAAGAAAGAAGCACTGACCGATTGCCCAGAAGCTTATGCATTCGGATGATAAGGTCCTCTTCCTCCTCTGACATCCCTCCGCGTTTGAGGTTCGGTCTGAGGTAGTTTTTCCATCTCAGTCTGCAGCTCTTCCCTTCCCTCATCAAGCCTGCGCAAGAGAAAGTAGAAGCAGAAAGAAGATAGCTAATTTGTATTGAGTTCACTTGCAAACAGACCTACACATACATATTAATTAATCAACTGTAAAACAGAAAGAGAATGACCTGATCTCTTGGAAACAATCGCCCACTTCCCCTCTCCATGGGTCTCTATGTATCTCGTAAGGAGCAAATCTTCTTCTGGATTCCATGGACCTTTCTTAAGCACTTGCTTAGTTCCTTCTCGTTCCATCTCTCTCTCTCTCTCTCTATTTGTGTGTGTGTAAAGGAGTGAATATACCTTTGTATGGCAACATACAGATGAAGTGGATGAGTTAAGTAGAAGAGATGAAGGTAGTTTTTCCTGAGACGAGTCTTCGTCACTCGTGCATGGAATGGCCTATTAGAGAAAGAGATGTTAAATGATTGGAATGAGGGTCCTACATTGCTTTCGCTTTAGCTTTTCTCTCTCCCTTAGAAAGCAAATCCACTGTTGGATCCAAATGTGGGGTAGGAAAGCTTTTACAGTAGTACTTCATGGTGACTGACTATGGTCTATGGTAGTATGATTTTGAGACGGACGATTTAAACAAGTAAATTGAAGGAGCACTTCTATGGTTCACAGTTAAAGATAGTATTCCTACAGGAGTTTATGATTGAAGCTGCTACACGACTGTATGCATTGCAGAGTACTGAGTTCATCAGATGCTGCTTTCTCACCAGATTCTCAGTTTTGTGTGGTCTCTGGGTCTGGGGTTGCAATCTGGCTCTAGATACGTCACATAGACCAAGGTTGTGGCCGAAATTTCTGGGTAATGTCTCCTGTATCATCATCTAACTCCTCTTTCCTTATTTTTCCACAATAATGGTGTCCTTAGTGGAATTGTGGGTACAAAGGGACAAGTGACAAAGAGTAGTGCTTTCATGCATAGCCAAGCCTAAGCCTAAGCAACCCCTAATCTATCCTTATCCTCTCAAGTAATTCTTATTCCTGGGTTGGTATAAACCATCACTTGAACTAGGCTTTCGGATTCAAAGGAGAGGTTTCCTCTTGCTATTTCTTCATTTCTTCTTCCTCTATTCCTTGTATTCGGAGACGATGATTTCATATCTTCTTTCAATATAAAGTTATTCAGATAAATACTCTCCAAGCCCAACATCTCTCTTAGAAATGTAGATTGGCCACGTGTCCTTTGTTCAATTACTTAAGGTCTTAAGCTCTAATTTCAGCCACCATCTTGGAATATATAGCTGCTTCAGTTTCAAAGTTTTAATTTACACGCTTCTCTTTTTCGTCATGTAGTTGGGGGCTCTGTACAGAAACTTGCCACATGCATAGAGAATTGTAGGGCAAACACATAGCTATCTCTTAGACTAACAGGAAAGCTGAGAACCTCCCATCTCCTAGCAAAACTGGTTTAAGTCCAAAATGCTCTGTTTGATATGGCATACATGTGGGCCTCTCTTGGGTTTGCCACAAAAAGCTGATCACTTCCACTCCCTGACAAACGTACTTAATGCCCAAACGTTATCTTTTCTCTTCGCTCCTGTTGTAATGTGAAATGTCAATAAGTAATCTTCATAGCTCATCCAAATATAGAAAATATGTCCAGGATATTATATAAAAATATTGTAAAAATTATTGACATTGTGAAAACATAGAATAATATTTTATGAAATGATAAAAGACACATAGCTCAACCCTTTAATATCATTATTTTGTTCCAGACCATCAAAGAAACTAAATTTAATAGACAAAATAATGCATTGTGAGGTTGTCTCATTAACTTTAAGAGCCCAAGCTAGATAATAGAGTGAGTTAAAGTAAAATTTAAATTCATAGAAAGTACAAATGATTCTAATTTATTGAATTAATTAATCTCTATCACTCAAATTGTTGGATTCACGTATGAGTAATGTATGGAATGAATATCCCACATTGGAAAGAAATAATGAGAGGTATAAGGGATTTATATAGACGGGTTGACCCACAATCTAATGGCTTAAGTTTTATGCATGTGATGACTCTTCTCAATGTACAACACAAATAATGCGCCAAATCAACCTAGTCTCCTGAAGTAGTCTTAATGTATTCCAGAATTAAGTTGATGCATCATTTGGATGTTCTAATGATAGATTTTATGTTTTTTTTTTTTTTTTTTTTGTTTGGATATATCATTTATAGTAACTTATTTCTTTTAGAAAAGTTCATGCATAAATTGAATAGTTGAGTCAATAGAAATCTTAGTATATCTTAGATGATTATGATTAATTTATTACTTTCAAGAGATCGTTTTGATATCATATGGTATTGGGTTGATTTATTTGGATAAGCCGACCCCAAATTGATCCAAATCCTACATCACTTGCATAGATCATTCGGTGATTTGGTACATTAGTTATGTGACCTGAATTTGGTACATCAATTTAAGGAAAAGATTATTTGACCAATATTAAGACAACACAAGGACCATATATTTAGTTCCATTTCCATGGCTTACATATAGTTGAAATATTTGCACATCATTTGGATCTGTAAGATCTGCTGGCTTTGAGGCTCCACTTAAATGGTTTATATCTTTGCTTAGAAAATCATGATTGAAAACATTTTTTAATAAAGAAATAAAATCATCATACAAATGAAGAGAAATGGCATTTTTATGGTTTTTAAAATATCTGACAAGCATGGTTCATAGTATCAACATGCATGCGATTCAAAGGGGTGATACTCATGGTTACAAATTGTTTCAGGTTTCAAGATTTGATTCAGGCCATCTCGTGAACATATTGTAGATAAATATGTTGTGATATTTTTGAACCATATGCTTAGTTGGGAAGGAGTACAAATATAAGTACGTAGAGTGCAAAATCTTGTATTTTGTATTATTTTGCATGCATTTATATTGTATATATTTGTATTTGTATTCTTCAGTTTGAAAGGAGTACAATACAAATATGTACAATTTAAATGTATAAAAATAATACAAAATACATGGGTTTACGCTCTATATATTTGTATTTGTACTCCTTCAAAACTGAGGTTACCCACAATGCATGCATATAGACATATTTTGTCCATTTTTTTTATGGAATGTCAATGGAGTGAATTATGTGATAAAGGGTGAAAGACCAAGAAAGAATCAAACACAAATTAAAATAGTTTGGGGAGTTAAGTGATAGACCCCTAGAGCCTTGTTCTTCTTATTGTTTCCTTTAAAGTTCTCCAACATTTGGATGCCCCTCTTTCATGTATTTATTATAAAAAGCAAATATTTTAGGAAAAAATCCCAATCAGTATCCTGTACTTTGGCTCGAATGACAAATTGGTCTCCGAACTTTAAAATGCGACAATCCAGTACCCAGACTTTTAAATGTGACATTTCAATACTCGAACTTTCAAAATGTGACATTCCAGTACTTCAACTTTCAAAATGTGACAATTTAGTACCTGTCGTTAACCGGTCTATTAATCAGCCGTTAAGTGGCATTTGAAAAGTAAAAAATTTCCTTCAAATGCCATCTAATTCTCTTTATCAACCATCCTAGCCTCTTTTATTCAAAAAAAGTTGATGATTGTTTAGAAGAATCTACAATTTGTGACTGTTCATTTTATTGTCAATGTTTGGATGGTTGATAAAGAGAATTAAATGGCATTCTTAAGACATTTTTGACTTTTCAAATGCCACTTAATGGTTGATTAACAGACTAATTAACGACAGGTACTGGATTGTCACATTTTGAAAGTTTGGATACTAAATTGTCGCATTTTAAAGTTTGGGGACCAAATTGTCACTCGAGCCAAAGTATAGGGTACTGATAAGGAATTTTCTCAATATTTTGTAGCGTTGCGATTTGAGAAGAAGATTTTATTTTTTCGTGGAATCAATCAAGACTAACCAAGACCTGCATTTTGTCCTCCAAGGATTAAAGTCTTGATTATTTATTTATTTATTTTTGGGTAGTCTGTTTGGTTGCTTAAAAGCTTGATTAGGTGGAGAAGAATGATTATAACCCAAAGCACACATGCATTATAATTGGAAAAAATTCTTGCTTTAGTTTTCCTACCTACCTTGTTTGAACTTTGAAACTCTAACAATGACCAAAGCTGCAAAAGAAAAGCAGAGTGAGAAAAAAGCTTTGTTTGGGATGTGATGTTACATACTTATAAACTCAAAGTATTTTAAGTGTGTATTTGGAAAAGCTATGGCTTTTAAGCTGGCATGGGCTTAGGCTTTGGGTTATGATTCCTTAACTTTCCCAACACTCATTTCAAAATAATATTCCACTTTCTACAGCCTCTGCGAATCTTCCCTCTCTTCCTCGTTCTTGCATCTATCAAAACCCCCATGTACCATGCAAGGGTAGGGAGGATGGATGATAAGTGAGCTTTATTCTTGGATACTACTGTAATTCTGGTCTAGCGCCAAAGACAAAAGCCTGTACTTGTGGTAATTGCTGATATCTGTATAGTGGTCAAAAGCCTTTTGAAAAATCCCAATTTCTAATGCTCAAAAGCCTTTCGAAAAAAAACCCAAGTGGATTGTCATGATTTTAAGAGAGGATATTGGACTATTTTTGTTTACAATTAAGATGGTGTTTGGTTTCTTTGACTATTTTGGTTAAGTTGTTTATCAAGAAAATGTTTTTCTTGGGCTATGTGAGAGTTATCCATTGGTAAAGCATTTTTTACTGTTTGGCTTATGTGAACCCCAATGGTAAGGTGTTTTTTACTATTTGACTTATGTAAAACCTAATGGTGTTTAGTTGTCATAAGTAAAAATAAACACACTCTGAATCAATCTAAAAGTTTAAGCAGTTAGATGATCAGGTCCTTGAATAGATTTTGTTCTTTAACACACCTCACAATAAGAAACTCATTAGGCTTGAAATATAGACAAGCACAGATTCACCCATATCTTCCACTGAAATTTAATTATTACGATGGCGGCAATGAAAATCCAATACTAGACCATTTGGTCAAACAGGCTCGGATATCATCTCAAAAATCCGAAACTATTCAACTTAAAAGCTTAAAGGTATTGAGTTCCCTTAATAGGTTTTTATTGTAAGGGAACTTGCTCAAACAAGTTATCTCAGGTTTCTTATCACTAATTGTTGCAATTTTTTTGCAGCTCCATCCAGCCATGTGACCAAGACTCGAGATACTAGCTGCTTTGCTATGGGGTAAGCATAAACAGTTGGAGAATCTAATGGATTGAATGCAGGAATTTAATGCTTCTAAGGCCAATGGAAGATACTCGTTAGACTCATCTGAATGAATTCTCAGTCTCATAAAATCAAAGGGTTTATGATAGAATTTTAATTATTTTCATAGGGATCAGTTTTCCATCTCTGTGGCCCCATTAGTCGGCCAAACATACACACACCTTTAGTGGACCTATCCCGCCTGTGATACATTGATACCTCCTCGAGTATAGTATCACTTGTAATGCTGGCCATGGCCTTGAGGAATAGTTTGAATCCTTGAATATTGAATTGAGTAGAACCACTGCAACAAGGTCTGAAAAGGAGATTATAGGGAGGCTTTCTATGATTCAACTGTTTCAACTTAGAATCACTTGTCATATTCAAGGAGAGGCTCAAGCCAAACAAACAAGCGAATAAAAGCAATGAGCAATCATACTTTTGATCAAGGTTTTTAAAACCAAACCGGACAACGAACTATTCAGGGTTCGGTTCCCAGGTTGAACTGTCCAATCGTTCAAACTGAACAAATAGCCCATTTTGAAAATAAAATGGCCAAAAAACTGATGTCCAGATCGACGGTTTGAACAGTTCGACCGTCTGGGTTAGTTGTTCGTTGACCAAATCAACGATTTTTGGCCAAAAGGTGGTTCTAGGGTGAAATGGAACTGGTTCCCGGTTTTTCTGGTTTGACCATCCGGTTTTGAAAAACATTGCTTTTGATGGAGGGATCATATCATGTTGCCAATAGGGTTGTAATCGGATCGGACTGGGATTGGATGCAGCAAAATCCACATCCAATCTGATTACTAATAGCATACATTTGAATTCGAATCCTAATGGACTCAGATCGGATTCGGATTTAATCTAACTCCACTACAAATTTTCTAAAATATCAGAAATATTAAAAATTTTATTTATTTTTTAACCTAGATATATAATAAATTAATATAAATATAACACACTAAATTTATTATATACATAAATTCACATATAATATAATATGTAGAATATATGTTTATAATTTTAAATATAATTATATAAATTTATATGTTAAAATTAACAAATATTATATTATAATCGGATTCGAATTTTAATCAGATTGGATGGGATCAAATCCAAATCCGATCCAACTATATATACATCCTCCGAATCTAAGATAATCGGATCGGATATTGGATCAGGTCTTGACCATTGACAACCATAATTGTCAATATGGCATCTAATTTATAATTCTTTCACTTTTACATGGGGAAATCAGTTAGATTTGATAACTTAGCCTTGTAAAGGGTTTAGATTATTTTGAGTGGTCGGGCACACAGAGCACCTCTCCCATGCTTAGAAGAATCCGACCAATATAATATGCTTTTTCTTTTTCTTATTAATCCAAGAGATTCTCTATGTAACCATATACTTTTTCTTGTTTCTTCTTAATCCAAGAGATTCTCTATGTGGGGTTCCGTATTGTACTCAATTGAGTGGATGCTTATCAGGAAAAAAAAAGAAATTATATATCAAGCAATTTCTATGGGACTCATATACCACATTTTTCTTTCTTTTTTTTTTAGGACGGGTCTGCTTTTCTCCTTTATTTATTTAAGGAAAATGGCTTATTTATTCCAGACGGGTCTGCTCCATGTCTGGAATAATGGCTTACAGTAAGAGTGTGGAATTGTGGATTATATGATCGTTATTATCGTTACCATCCATGCCTTATCCCAATTATATGGGGCCGATTACATAAATCCTATTTCATTAATAGGTTCTATTTAAAACTATATTCACCGCTAAATTATTAATGCTTAAATCATTTCTTATTACTTCAAATACTAATCTATTTTATAGAATCAAAATTCACCTCCACTTCTCTTCTCTTTTCCTTGCATTGATATCTAAATACAAACTTACATGCAAAGGATATTGAATTGAAACCAACCCATTGGTGAGTTCTGCTCCGGAATTCAGTCCATCAGATTTTTCCTCTTGCACTTATAGACAATTAACGGTCTACCAGTTTCTCCACACTTGTCATTTTGCTTATAACTACACTCATATGATATGACAAATTATTCTTTGATGGTAGAACAGAAAGATTAGATTATATTCCTTCTTGATTGGTGCTCAGTAGACTTGTTCATGGGCTGGGCTTTTATTCTTTATAAACAGGATTTTGTTAGACTTGAGCCCAAACCCGAGTCCGAAGCCCGACCTAACAAAAAGATGGTCACCGATGCTAAGTTCACCAGAAAAAATAACGAGAAAAAGAAGGGTTTCAACTGCTAGCCTATGTTCGTTGGAGATCGCCGAAGAAGAAAAACGATTGAGAGGGAACAAGGAACTGAGAATGAGAAGTGAGAACTGCTAGTCCATTTGTCAAAGAAGAAAACACTTGAGAAGACATGAATAGAGAGGGAAGGGGAAAGTCAGGCTTGGGTAGGGTTTTGAGAGTTTAAAACGATGACTATTCACTGCCACCGGTGCCTGTGTTCATCACCTCACCGGTGCTTGAGTTTGCATCTGAGACTCTGAGAGAGGAGAAGTGAAAAGAGGAACAAGAGAGGGAGGGGAGGGAGAGAGAGAGGACTCACTGCTGGTTCGTCGGAGTTCACTGGTTGCATTGGTGAGTGTTCGCCGGTTCTGTCTGCCTGAGAGTGTGAGGTTGTGACTGTGAAAACTGAGAAGAGAGAACTAAGGTTCGGTGGCTAAGACTAAGAGAAAGAAATGACTGAGAAGAGAGGGGTTAGGATATTTAGGGCTAGGGTTTTTGGTTTAACCTATAGGTCGGGCTGGGCTTTTTTGACAAATCCCAAGCCCGGCCTGCAACATAGTCGGGCTCGGGCTTTTAGGCCTGAGGTCAAACCTGTGGGCTCAAATGTGTGTTCAAGCCCGTCCGAGGGCTTGTGCCGGCCCGTCGGGCTATCCGGCCCATGTACAGGTCTAGTGCCCAGTCAGTACACACTTTTACCAAGGTAATTCAAAAAACCTACTTGAAATAATGGAGTTTAGTGTTCTTGTCTCATCCCACTAGGCCAACATTACTAGTTGCAGACACCCTTTAAGCATTCTTAGACATGAAGGGAAAGAGACTGAATCAGCCCCTCACAAGACTGCCCCCCACAACATACCAATCATCATCAGGAGATGTTCCCAATACATGGCAGAGATGTGGTGTGGGACGTTGTGGGGGGCTGATTTGAACTCAAAGGGAAACTAGATTTTTATTTAAATTCGTTCAGCTTTATTTAAAAACAAAAAAGCATACATATGCAGTCTGATGTTGGATAAGATCAACTTTTTGTCCAAGCTTTGCTTTCAGGGTTAAGATTCTTTCCGTAATGGGGACATTGGGTCCTCACAATCACATAATGGTGTAGGGCCAGAAAAACAAGCTTAGCATTTACGGGTTGCGAATGGAAAAGCATTTTTTGGACTTTTGCTTCGAATGAGTAAAAAATGACTTTCTGCTCCTCTGATTATGTTGGCTTTTAGTAACATGCATCCATAGAAGAACTCTAGTTAGAGCATTGGCAATTGAAAAGGGTTATGGCTTTTCACTTAAGTAATGGGAAGCCAAAAGCTGAAAAAAAACTGCTTTTATATATAATTGCAATAGCAAATTCTTGCTAGTTTGTTTATTATCTAATTATCATAAGGTTTGATACATGGCATGGGGTTGGAACCTAGAAATCTATAAACCGTGTCAGACCGGCAGACCCTCTGTTGGGCTTTATTATGATTTGCAGGCCTCATGTCATCTATAGAACCTCAGATTCTGCCAATCCATTAAATTCCAAATCGACCAATTTGACTCGACTCAATCCAAGCTGATCGGTTTTTAACTATTTTTGGTCGGTTTTGGTTTAGGCATTATATTAGTTGGTTTCAGTTTGACCGTGTGTTAATTAATCAAAATTGACTTGTTCTGGTTATAAATATATATTAATATTTTATATTTTAAATTTAAATCTTTTGAACTGATTGATCAAATTGATAAAATGATTCAAACTGATACAAAGTGAACTGATCAGTTTTTACTAATGGTTGATCAGTTTTAGATGATCAATTCCCCAATCCAACCAAGTCGGCTCGATTGGCCAAACAACCTGCAACCGAATCAAACTGACCTATCAATGCCTCTACTTTAAGACTTACGGTTCAGATAATGAAAACAGTTAGAACAGATCTTGACGTCAATGGTGAGAATTAGGATCTGCTCCTCACACAGGGTGCCTCACACTGACCTCACATGCACATCTCACCATGCATTAGGAACATCTCCTGTGAATAATAACATACAAGTATAAGAGATATTCCCAATGCATGGTGAGATGTGCCTGTGAGATCGGTATGGGGTGCCCTACGTGAGGAGCAGATCCGGTCTCCAATGGTGAGGATTAAGAATCAAAAGGGCAGCTCAAAGACAAATCCTAGGCCAGGCTTGGGCTTAACCAAGCAGCCCCGTCTTGAATAAAGGAATCAAGGACCCATAAACCACAACTTATGTTCTGTGACTACTCGCTGGTTTTCCTGTAAGTAGTCTATTTGATCTGGTGCATATGAGTCAAGCCAGAATAAGGTGCGACTTGAGTTGGGCTTGGGCTTGAGATGGGCTTAGCATTTCATACACTTTTCTTGGGGTTATGTTTAGGGCCAATCAAACAATTAAGCCAATACCAGGATCAAGGTTCAAGGTGAAGGTGCCTTCCCTTTATAATGTACTGGTAGGTGGTTGAGCTTAGGGGTGCAATTGGATTGAGACCTCAATCCTAACCCTAATCCAATCCAAATCTTCAACGGTTCAACCTAAGGACCTCAATCCTAAGTTTTCAGTTTTAGTACTTGGGTAAGGGTTAGGCTAATAATTTAAGTTATTACTCAGGTTGTCACCGGGTAAATAAGTTAGTCAGGTCAATAATTTTGAATTCACATCTGCGCCCCAGAGCGTGCATTTAGAACGTCTCCCATATACCAATGAACGGTGTGGATATGCTGTTGGGCACGCTCTGTGAGAGTGTCAATGTGATCTCAATAATTTTAGCTTTGTACTCACGCTTTCACTCTGCGAATAAACCGTTTAGGGGATTTTGAGTTTAGAATTTCCCAGTGGGACAGAGAGTAGTTGATATATGTACAAAATAAATTGATGCTAGTTTTCAAGATATCCTGTAGAAAATATAAACTAATTCAAACATTTATCCTGAAAATAAACAATCTTGTAGTCTGTTTGTCTAGTCAGTATTAAGGGTATAAGTGGAAAATTCAGTGGTGTAAGTTGGATAGGATACCTGGTTTGATGAATTTACACAGCATTGAGCCCGGGCCCGGGCCCAGGCCCTCCGGTTCAGCCCATTGAAAATTTGCCAAATTCTCAACATAAAGGGGGATTAAAAAAATAAATTTCAAATTGTTGATTTAAATTAAAAAAAAAGGCAGTCCAATGTACAAGGTTCATGTCAATGTGGGGTCTGGGGAGGGACAGATTTATGTATGACCCTCTCCAGTCTAAAATCAATTTGGACGGACTGGATGGATCAACAAAACATATTGGATTAGACTAATCCGGTCAAAAATGTTTACTAGATTAGATTGGACCTGATCCGTTTATAATATAGTTATATCGGATTGGGTTGGATTAAGCCAATATCTGATCCATTGATATAAGATAAAAATATGTATCAATAAACCAAATTTGAATTGAAACCAATCTAATTCAAAACAAATTTGAACAAATTGAATGGTTTAAGCACTGAATTGGACCGGTCCAAAATATTTATTGGATTGATTTGAACCTACTCCATTTATAATGGACTCACATTGTACGCAGCCTTACAGAAAAGATGTTTCCAAGATTTGAACCACGATCACTATGAAACAGAAAGAAAAAATAGAGAGAAGAAAGAAAAAGAAAAAGAGGGTCTCGAATTGTCACCGATGAGAGTGTCAGACAGTCAGAGGAGGCGGCCACAGGCTATTATTGGGAGAAGAAAGTTGTGGGCCGCAAAGTGACATTTATAAAATTCAAACCCAATGACTTGGAAATTGGAATTCCGTCTGTCGGGTTCATTGAAATCCAAGTGGGCTTCCTCAGCCCAAGTCCACTCCACATGTCCCTCCCGTTCTAAATTTCTGACTTCTAAATGATGCTGCCATTGAAATGTTCAAATGGCAGGGATCACTCCACCCAAACCGGAGATTTTTAGGTCTCATGTTCAGCAGATTCTCTACCTCTAGATATCCTTACTGGGCCATCCCCTTCTTCAGAGATCTTGACAATTTATGAAATGGGCCCCTACAGTTTGGCCTACTTGATCAATTCTGCTTTTTATGTTTATCATTGAAAATTTTCGTTTGTTGCTTTAAACAAGATGCCCCAAGGGGAAGCATTTGTGCCACAACAATGTTGGTTCCTACGATTTTTTTTTTATTTTTTATTTATTATTTTTTTTTGGGGGGGGGGGGTTTATGATTCAGTCCACCCCTAGGTGGAGTTAGGATTTTTAGGGGTGGAATGAATTTGCCCGTGGATTGATGTTAAATTTATGGGCAGAATGTGGTTTATAGGGAGCGCTAGTAATAGATTAAGAGGCAAATAAGATTTCTGAGGGGATTTATAGTCCAAAGGAAGAATTGAACAATATTACTGTCGCAGGTTGGCCCATGGAAGAGTAAAGAGTCTGTTATTTACCCAAGAGATTAGGATTTTGGGATCCAGTCCAACCAATGTTTTCAATCCATCATGGACCTGTCCTGTTGGATTAGAAGTCTAGTATTGGCCAACGGGTCGATGAGGGATGGTTGAACCACTAATCTCTTCGAGCCATTCACTAGGTTATTGGGTTTTGTATCATGGATTTTATTTTCTAAAGTATTTTTTTATTGTAATGAGGTTATGGGTTGAATTGGATGGTTGAACTGGTGACCCGGCGATGAAAATGGTTCAGCTACATATTCACTTGAAAAAAAAAGGAAAAATGGAAAAAGAAGACATACAAGCTTCATTTAGTTGCATTAAAAATGAAAAAAAAAATTCTGAAAATTGTTATTTTATGGTGTTTAATTGCACTCAAGATGGTTGTGGAAAATAAACATTTTCCCCAAAACATGTTATCAATCGTAGAAAAATGAAATTCCTTCTAATTTTCCACAAATATCTTGCACCGCCCAATATTTCTCTCAACCGTTCTGCCTTATTTTCCAAGTTCAGCAAAAAAAATGATAAATTATCTATTTTCCTGTTAAAATAATTCTTTTAAAAAAATTATTTATTTTACTCATTCTAACTGCTACCAAATGCGACTCTGAATCTCCTGCCATGAGAATTCTGCCCATGTCTACTCACACACATTGTCTCCCATGAATTGAAAATATTTCTCCGGGCATAATATTATGTAAGAGGATAAGATATTCTTCATGTATAACTGCGATATTACAGAGTAGACGTGAACAAAATTTGTGTGGGCAGGAGATTCAGACTCACCAAATGCAGCCATTCAATTTCCTATTCAAGCCACTTGATCTTCTTCTTCTTTATCATTTGTGAATCTGAGTCTCAACTTACTTTTTTCCTTCAATAAATCAAAACCGACAGGAATACATGTCTCTGATGGCGAGACGAGAGTGAAAGCAACAAGCCAACGACAATGGAAGACATTAACAGCTAAGTGATGAAACCAACTTAATCAGTGAAATTTTGTTCTCTCTCAAAGACCGTCATCACAGCTTGAATAGGTATCACGCGCACCGGTTGCTCATTTATTTGCTGTCTTTGACTCATATATACACATTGACAACGATTAGCCAGATTAGTCGTTTTTTGAGTGAAGAGATTCATTCAACAAAGGTATAGAGTCTGGTTAGTTGGTGGGTCAGAGAAGATAAAAGGGCTCTTCTGTCTTCTTCTTCTCCTCCCTTTGGTCTTTTTTTTGCCTTCTTGGCTGAAGTCCTTTTCTTTGCCTCCTTTTTAAATTTAAAATTTTGAAACCCTGTAACTTGTCATAGGAAGATGTTTTGGGAGAAGATGGTTTGGAATTTAACAGATGTCGCTTCATAGTTTTTTTTTTTTTTCAATCTAGTTAAACTGTTTGTAATATTGACAACATGGATACTTCACCTTCAAGTAATTAGGGATGCAAATGGATCGGATCTATATGTTATTTATTTATTTATAAATATATTATTTATATTGTATTTTCATAAACTTGTTATATTATTTATTTTTTTATAAAAATACGAATATATATGATGAAAATAATTATTTTTTTTTGTTTTTTATTTAAATTGGTATATTTTATTTTTCTTTTAATAATTTATTAATTAAAAAAACAAGTCGGATCAGATCAAATCCTAAGATCCAAGTTACCAATAAGATTCGAATTCAAATCGAGGCCTATCAGATCCAATCGGATCGGATCCGACATGAACAATGATGGATGAGATTCGGATATACCTTAATTCGAATCCAATCCAATCCGTTTGCATCCCTAGAAGTAATTGATCCCGTACCTCAATATTTGGAGGGACACTGAGTAACCATCTTAGCTAATCAGCATTTTTAATTTAATGGGTCCTACATAAAGCAAATTAGGAATCTTACGCATGCCCACATTGAAACCGTTTAGTCTGATGGAGAGGATAAATACCAATCTCTTAAATCTTAGGATCCGTTTAGTTCACAGTCGCAATCGAAATCGGAATGGTCTATTCCCATAGTCTGTTTGGTTCAGATAGGAATGAGAACAGAAATTGAAAGGGAGGGAATGACCATTCCCTTAAATGGGGAGAATGGCATTCCACTAGAAATAAGAATGGAATTCCGATTCCACCCAACCAAACAGTTAAAATTGGAATAACCAATTCCATACCCCTGTTCCCGCAAATCAAATGGGGTCTCGATTGTCTTACTAAAGAAACATTCTTCAATCTTCATTTTCATCGCCAATCCTGTTATGCAGTGGAGACCGGCATTCCTCTTTTAGCTTGTTATAATCTCTACCCAAATGTTATTGGCTTGATGTTTTCTCCACTGGACAGTATATCTTATAAATCATAGGCCTACAAAAACTATTGATGGCATCTCCCCCATTTGAAAAGCTTTTCATTGACAATCAGACTATTATTTTCTTAAAATTTTTGGGTGTCGTTACTTTCCTTCGAACAACTCGGACCTTCATTCCGCAGCTTATGTTTTTTTGGGGTGTAATGCCAATGACTAGGGCTACCGACGTCAAGATCTATATACTTCTGTTCATGTCATCTTTGATGAATCTTGCTTCCTATTTAGTTTAATTTAAGTCTACTTTTAATATGTCATTTGCTTCCTACCACTTGTACTATTTACACCACTAGCTACATTAGCTACACATAGCCCAAATCCAACGGCTAATGTTGCTAGCGCTCCTATAAATGGGCCAAACTCAAGCCCACTTTTCCTTCCCTTTCCCTATTTTTTCTTTCAAACCAAACATAACCTGAATGAAAACTGACGGCACCACTCAATACTATAAAGATTGTTTAGTAGACAAACGGTATAACTGGCAGAAAGTATTTTGACTGCTAAGTCTCATAATTTTCAACAAATGACCTCTTTTAAAAATAATATTAAAAATACATTTCTCAATAGTGATATCAAGGAAGAAGGCTAAATATCTCAACCTTTACGATATATTAATAAAACACTGCAATTATGTTTGTATATGATTTAAACAAGCTCCATAGTCTTGGTTCGTCAAGTTGAATGCTTTGCTTTTTTCCGATGTGAGTTCAGTGCCTCTTATTCTTCTATATTTATTTACCACAAAAATGGTATTCCATTGCTAGAAATCCTATATCTGGACGACATCATAATTATTGGGTCTTATTCCTAAGCTATACATTTTTTTTTTTTTAATTTATTTGGCTCTACTTTTGCACTCAAAGACTTAGGTCCACTTCATTTTTTATTAAATAAAGGCAATTAGAACCTTATCTAGTCTTTTTCTTAAATGTATATAAATACATTAATGACTTAGTGAAGAAGACCTCTATGGATGGTGCCAAACCGATTCAATCTCCTATGCCATCTGGTCTAACTTTATCCAAAGATGTTGGAGATCCATTTTCTAGATCTTCACTTACATAGAGGCACAGTAGGTGCGCTCCAATGCTTTTTGATTAGAAAGCGAGGTCCATGTTAATAAAACCTGTTAATTCATGCAAAGTGCCTACCATTGAGAATTGGCCCTTGTTAAGCGTCCTATGCTATCTGAATCTAAAGGGGTATTCTACAACATGATGTTTTGAAAATACTTGGGCCCTTGTTAAGCGCCCTATGCCTACCATGTCAATCATTTTGCACATTACTTTTAGGGTTTAGTGTTTATTAAGGTAAAGGTTTTAGGGGTTTAAGGTTTAAGGATTTAGAGTTTAGATCTAAAAATCAGGAGGTAATATGACACATGTCCTCCAACGTCGTAGGAGCCAAGTATTGTCTGGTTGGTTTTGTTTTTTATTTTCATGTTATCAAATAAATCTTAAAACATTCTATTTCTTTTGGTCTTTGTATCACTCAATAACACCAGGATATCTTTTCTGACTCTAATTGGGCTAGGTTTCTTGGTCGTTGATATTGTGTTTTCATGTGCTCCGGCTTAATCTCTTAGTCATCCTAAAAATATGCAACAGTGTCCCAATTCAGTACCAAGGTCGAGTACAAGAGTCTTATTCCAATGTTCTGGAATGATAACATTAGGGCCATATGTCTCGCTGCGAACCCCATATTTCATGAACGTACAAAATACATTGAAATTGATTATCATTTTGCACATGAACAAAAGGGTGTTGTTAATATCAAGTATATCTCCACTCATGATCAGAGCCCAGATTTCCTACTAACTTTTTCTACTCACTCTCTATCCGTCCTGAATTGCAGCCACATCTCTCAATTCATATGTGTGGTTCCAATTCACTGTGGGTAGAGAATGACTAAGAAATCCTGTGTGTCATAATCAAGTGTGGTGGTTGACGTCTTCACCAAACCACTTGGCATCCTAATCTCTCGATTACGTTGCAAGCTGCATGTGAGTTGCCCCATGTACACCCACCAATTGAGAGGGGTGTTAGAGATAAGGATCATGTTCCATGTAACCCATGCATTTAATCCCATGTAAAGCAGAACCAACCCAATGAAGTTGATGATAAAGCTAAGATCTTATCTCTATATTTTATATTTCCAAAGTTTGTTCTACTCTATATCTGTAACAGTGTATCTATAAATGATAATAAAAGTGAAACAAATTCAATTATTATTGAATTGTATTAAGTATATTGAGTGAAGACAAATAATATTCTAAAGATGGTATTTTCCTAAGTCCTCTATAGAGGCTATTATTTATTTTTTTGAAAATCTCAGCATCACACTATTTTGTATCTACATGCATAACTTTCTTTCCAAAGTCGCACGATAATAGCAGGATTCGAATCCACATCTTGGCTAGGACAAATCTGCCAGCATATATACTAACTGAGCTACCCCCAGTTGGTTCTCTCTAACCATCTGACTTGGGAAGGAAATTGATCCCTTATCTTCAACATATTCAACACTTGCAGAGCAACCTTGTTTTTAGAGACTTACCAAGTCTAATGCCTAAGCGAACAGCGTATAATATTCCAATCCGGATCTGCTATCACACTCTACCCACAGGACACTACAGCTGCACATCAAGAACATCTTCTGCTAAAGCTGTAATGTTCCCCATGTAAAGCTGTAATGTCTTGTGGGTAGGCGTGTGGATAACAGATAGAGCTAGCTCATAATTTATTAGTGGTGTGGGCACCATAAGACCCTTCCGTTATGCTAGCATCCATCCGTGTACCATTTCATTGAGGAGAAGAGATTCAATCCTCACAAAACCGTGATTACACCATCCTTATAGCCATTGCGGCTGTGTATTAAGAATATCTCTACTGAATAAAAACATATAAGTACTAAATATTCTTAATACACAATTGCAAATGACTGTGAGGACGGTATGATCACGGTTTTGTGAGAACTGAATCGAAGTTCTTTTATTGAGATGGCTGACAGGTTGGAAGTATGAATAAGGGTTTCCCACACGGCACACGGCCACACCTTGGTGCTGGGTACGAATCATTAACCAGTCGACAGATTCTCCACCAGGACCAGGTGTTTGATGGATGCTTCCTCCTCTGGAATGAAAAAAGGCAGTCTGCAGAGAGATGCCACGGCACAAGGCCCCCCTCGCCTCTCGCCCACGTACCATTCACGCGAACACAGTACACACGCATGCCCCCAAACATTGAGCATAGGAATGTGGCTTAGGCCTTAGAGGAGTCTTATTCGATTGAATAGGGGAGTGTGGGATGTTAGGTTAGTGTCCTGGGAACGGCAGCGTGGTTCTCTCAGTCTCAATTTCAATCTCATTAGTTGCTTAATCTTCAATGAAAATGGGGAACCCTAATCCGACATAGAGATTATTAGTCACAACCACCACCGAACAGGCCCTTCTTTAATGGGACTTGCCAACGATTCTTGGGTCAGGTACCCCTTTAGTGATGAGAGCATAAATAGCTTTTTTGACCAGGGAACCTATCTCTATGCCCCAACTAGTGCACATAAGACCCCTGAACTGGTCCATTCCCATACATCACTAATGAGACAGGAGCCACTCCGTCTAGACAAATGTGGGTGGGTGGAGGTCCCTAAGCTTTGATGTTGAAACTGTTGACTGTTGAATGTTGATAATTGTTTGGGATAATAGCATATAAGGGCAATTTTTGGGGTTTAATATCAATAAAAGTAATATTTAAAAAAAACATAAAAATAGATTAACTTTTTTAAAAGTAATATCAATAAAGGGCAAAAATACTGTTCATTATCTTCTTCTTGCCATTTATTCACTAGCGCCACCGTCTATCTTCGCCTCTACCACCTCTGTCTCCACCCATCTCTGACAACTTTGCTGGAGGTAGAGGTGGAGATGGGCGGAGGTAGCGGCATTGGGCAGAGAAATGACCACCAACGCCGCCACCGCCACCTCTGCCTCCGGCCAGCGGCGGGCGGTGGCGATGATGAACAAATGACAAGAAGAAGATGATAAACAGTGTTTTTGCCCTTTATTGATATTATTTTTAAAAAATTAACATATTTTAAAAAAATTAAAAATATTATTTTTATTGATATTAAACCCCAAAAGTTGTCCTTATATACTATTATCCCTAATTCTTTTCTCTGGCTTTTACTTGGGAAGTTAAACCTAATGGGTCAACTCGGATCCGAGTCAAATCAACTATGTACACATATGCAGATGGAATTTGAGTTGGGAGTGTTAAATCATGGAGGTAACTTCTACTGAGACCGAAATTGTTTGTGAATGATGTGAGTGGCCGTTGAAAGAGACGGCGAGGCAATCTATATATTCTACCCCGGGGTGGTCCTGCTCCTGGCTCAGTGGCTCACTGCAACTAAAAGTAGGGTTGAGTGGGTATCCACCCACCATTGACGGGTTCGATCAAGTGGGAATTGATAGGGCCAACGGGGCGGGACCAGTCGTACTGAGTGACCACGACCCGGAATGGCTTTTAGTTGGAATCCCGTGTTAAATCGTGGTACCTCAAGAGGCGTCATTCAATCTGTACGTACGCGTTTGGTTTGTCTAAATTTGAATTGAATTCGGGTCATTGATACGATTACGCATTGATTATCGGATCCAAGTCCACGTCCGATATGAATCCAGCAGTTGAAGTTTAATTTGAATCCGGAATTCCGAGTATTAACGGATGAACAGGGTTTTCTAGCCTCCAGGGTTGCTTTTCTTATTGTGATTGCTGAAATCAAAATCATCTGATAAAATTTAAAGGGTAAATTGCTGAAATTTCCATTGAAATTTAGTAATTATAATTAATTTTTTTGAACTTTTTCACACAGTTGCAATTTGATTACCACAGTTAAGATCCTCTAATAAGATATGTAAAAATGTCCAAAATACCCATGCAATTACCAATGAAGCTGATTTCTATAGAAAAAACACTATAAATTTTATGAACAATAACAAAAAAAAGAGTTTAAAGTTGTACTTTTATCTTTAAGCAATTGATATAATAAGCAAATTTGGAAAATAAATCAATTTAAAAAAAATAAAAGAGATCGAAAAGATTTGAGGTAGTGATTGATATGAAAAGGAAATTAGGAAAATAAACGTTTTGGTCATAAGTATTTACATGGGTGTTTTAGACATTTTTATGCCTCTTGTTAGATGATTCTTACATAGGGGGTATACTTGTAACTATGTCAACAAATTCAGGAAAGGTGATTGCAATTACCAAAATTTAGAGGAGATTTTAACAATTTACCCAAACATAAAATATATGTTCTTGGTTGAATATGTTTTTTGTTTCAAAAGCTGAAGCCAAGAGCTGGTTATTGAAGTTTAGATTTAAAAGAACATAGTTTCATTTAACTGATTGATATAATGTTTTATAAATCATATCATATCTATGCTCCAAAATTTAATTTATTTTAGAAACCATTGTTTTGATGGTTTCAAAAACGTGATTTTTTTTTTGGGAAATAAATCCAACTTGATTTTGCTTCTCAAAGAAAATCTGTTTCAATTTTGTTTTCTTATGTGGTGATTTTAAACACAAATGAAGAGAAAAGCATTTATGTTGTAGAACAGCATGAGTATTTGGAAGGAGTATAAATGCAAATACATAGAGTGCAAAACCTTATATTTTATATTATTTTGTATGTATTTGTACCATACATATTTGCATTTGCATTTATACTCTTTCCAAACTGAGCCAAGAAAGCTCCCCTCAACTTTTTGTTTCTCTCTTACTTAGATCAATTAGACATACCCTATAGCATGGGTGGAGGCAGGGGTGGCAGGCGGAGCTATGGCTCCATATGACTTAAAAAGTCCTACAATTCCATTTACATTAATTCTTGTTCCTCTCACAAAGTGCCAACAGGTTAAGTGATTCATTTAGGGCTTGCTTGTTTTTCTGATTTTGGGAGGGGGAAAATTGGTCAATGGGAAATTTATTTCCCCTCTCAAGATACCAATGTTATTTTTTCAGATTTATGTAAGGTTCATGGAAAATTTATTTTCCCTAGGTATCACTTATATTTCCACATAAGGGGAAAGTTGTTAATACTTGGATAGGACAAAATTTCTCCTTTTAATAATGGTTTTTTATGGCCAAACAGTTATTATTTTATTAATTTAAAAAATAAAAGAACATAGATAAATACATTTACCCAAATAAATATTAGCCACAAAACACTTTAACCGAATAAATAACTTCCAAAGGCCTTAAAGAAACAACCCAACTCATTATTTTGATAGTAATGAGTTACATACTTAAAACTTGTAAGTGAGGACTCAGCAACTACTACACGCGGCGTACTGCTTACAACCAAATAATCCCAAACAAGGCAATTACCAAACGTGAACGCTGTTTGGTTATATTTGCACACTCCTTGCGTCTTGTCTCCCACCAGCCACCACCATCCACCAATCACCATCCCCTCTCTTCACACCCGAATCCCCTCTTTTTATCTCTTATTGATTATTTATTTCTCTCCCTCACTCAAAGGTTGAGAGCTATTAGTAGTAAAATAGCAAATATCATATGTTCACATAAGATTCACATGAAATTGACCATTCTCATCAATTCATCAAATACAGCTTTAATGCTTTGTGACTCATCTCTTTAATGTAAGACACCTTTCAATAACTCTCATTCATCCATTTCACAATGATAGTCCATATTTTATTAATGTAATTAATAAAATATTTCAATATGATAATCAATATTCTAATATTATTAAAATATAAAATTAATATTAATTGATTTACTAATTAATTTTGTTATTATTGAAATAATAATAATTAACTATTATAATAATAAATAATATATGAATAAAAATTTTATAATAATTAAAAATGATAAAAAATTTTAAGTACTCTTCTTATTTTTGTTATGCTAGTAAAAATTTTATTATATTTTAGTAATACTTTTATTTTATATTTCCTATATTATTATTATTATTAATGATTATTGTTGTCGTTTCACACGTGTCAACAAAAAAAAAAGAATTAATAAGCAAATGGGAAATTGAACATTATAATTTGAGTTATTGATTGCTGTTTGTACCATTATAAAGAAATTAATGGTAAAAATCGGGTACGACAACCTTTCAACGTTAATAGTTAAGTGCTATCATTAGTCTCCGTTAATCAAGGCTAATGGTGTTGGTAATGGAGCTCATCACGATGAATCAGCCAGAGTAGTGTTTGATAATGTTTAAACGGGCTGATATTCCAAATGTTTTGCTTTTCAAAGTTTGTATCCCCTTACCATTAACTTTTAATCAAAAAAGTGATAAATATGTTTAATTTGAAGAGAGTTGGCATTAATTTATAATGATCAAAATACTTTTATATTTTAATATTATTACATGCAAAAGTTTTCAAAATCGGATAGAACATGGAATTGTTTTGGCCACCAGTTTTCAACTTAAATAGTCTGACTGTTTGATTCGAAGGATGGCTTATTCTAATTAAAAAAAATAATAATTAAAACAAAAAAAGCTAAAAATTATTATCTGAATTGACAATTCAACCGCTGCCTGACTCAGGTCAACTGGTCCTACTGTCCGGTCCGATCCGGTCGCGTTTTCAAAACTATGATTACATGGGCTCTAAAAATTATAAAAGCAAATTTTGTATTTGGATATAATATCTAGAAAATAAAAAACAGGAAACTTTTCTACGTTTTAGAAATGAAACTTCAATTTTTACAAACGCCACGCCACGCTTCGATTCTAAGTTCTAATCAAATGGAAGCAAAAGGAATCCTATTCCTGGGTGCCACAGCCAGTGTCCACAGTCGTCCACCTCTGGGCTCTGACTCAGAGGGCCCTACCGCGGGCCCCACTAAGCTAAGCTGAAACGCTGATGGTTGACCCAAACTTCAAAACGGATGGTCCGTTAAAAGCCTTGTACAAAATACCATGGTTTATAAAAGTGAAAATACAATGGAGCTCTCCTCCCGCTTCTGGACCTCTGGTCTAGGTGGGTGGTATGACCAGAGAGACTGCTAAAGAAAAAGTCTAAGTGAGTATTTTAAGTGCTGGAACTAAAAACTAGAAAAGGACGTTGTCGGCTCCGAAAGCGATGAGCACGGAGACAGCATCGCAGCGGGGTCGGCAAAAAGTCGAGCAGTGATACGGACAGGTAGCGAGGGAGTAGCACTGTGCAGGACCGCACAGTCCCGCCTCTCTTAACCCTCTTGTCGGTATGTCCCGTTTCCCTCCCTCCTCCTTACCAAACTTCTCTCTCTCTCTCTCTCTCTCTCTCTCCTTATAAAAATCCCAGACTAGGATCCAGGACTCCAATTTCTTAAACCAATCTCTCCTCTTTGTTCTCTTCTTGTTATTTTATTTATTTCTGTAATCCTTGTTTGTTTCTCTTGTTCTATTTGTGGAGTGGTCGATATGGAGCTTCAGCTGGGTCTCGCTCTCCCAAGCCATCCCACCGCCGACTTCGACTTAAAGAAATACGCTTACGGCGGTTACGGACCAAACCAGCTTGTGGGTACTGAAATATGGAGCCACGGTGGCCGTTCCGGAATCAACCAGAATAACAAACGTAGCTTCGATGACACCTTTGACAAGTCTAACCCAGAAATTCGAACACTGCCTCTGCTGTCGTGGAACGACAAGCCAAACGACGACGACGATTATAAAGGCCGGGATAGAGGCTCCTCTTGCTTCTTGGACAACAAGTAAGCCTTCTTATACATACTCCTAATCTCGTTGCCTTGGTTTACGTTATGGGGCGATGAAAAGGAATAGTTAATGGTGATTGGTGATCAACAGGGTTGAAGAGGAGGCAAATTCTATTGTGGGGTGGCCACCCATCAACTCCTGGAGGAAGAAGCTTCACCATCAGCATCAAGGTGGAGGAGTCGCCGACGAACGGATTCATAGAGACGAGAACGCTTGCCGTGGACCCAATTCCAAGTACGTCAAGGTGAAGATGGAAGGTTTGGCTATAGGAAGGAAAATTGATCTCAGTCTCTACAGCTCTTATCAGACCCTTACCAGTGCAGTAATCAGCATGTTCGGGAAGTGTAAGTAGGGATATCTGTTATTCTGTAAACGTTCTCTTCTTTTCTCTGCGAGCAAGGTCTAATGGGTGTTTGATTCACTTTGGGGTTTGTGTTTACACAGACCAGAGCAGTGTGCAGGGAGCGAAAAGTGGCCCAGAGCCTACTAGTTACACACTGGTTTATCAAGACAGAGAAGGAGACTGGCTGCTTGTGGGAGATGCGCCATGGGAGTACGTATTTCCATTTCAAAAAGAAAATTGTAGTACTGATTTGGTACACCTTTGGTTGCGAAATTTAGTGACTAGTCCCACCTAAGATGCCTTTGTGACAGAATTCAGACTGTTGGAATGGGTCCGGGTCGACTTTTTCTTAATCGGGGTTTGGAAACCTTAGTAAGCAGTAACTATGTTTACCAGTTTATGAGACTTGAGACCCGATAATCGTTAAATTAGATGGTTTCCCGGGTCGGGTCAAAAGAGATTCCCTAATCGATTTGTGTTTGAACCGGCCACTCTGCAAGACAGTCAGTAGAAGTGGAATCACTGATTTCTAAAGTTGACTTGATTGCTTGATCATAACGATCCAAGCAACCAATTCTTCTGGATGGTCCTAAAGAAATGATGAGTGGATCAGGTCGGTATCATAGGTGGGACCATGAAATGATGGATCGGGTTGCTTTGCACGAACGATCCGATCCATTAACAGCACTTGTAGGGTTGCATAATGCATTGTTTTTCTTTGCCCTTTTACATCGTGTGCACTAACAAGTTGGAAATGATGATGTGGCAGAACATTCATCGGGTCGGTGCAGCGTATGAAGCTGATAAAAAGGAGCGGAGGTTAATCGAGTCGTATGTCATCAAGCATTGACTCGGTTTAGTTGTTGAGAGGAGCACATATATGGTTGTGAGCATGAATGGAGATGATGTACAAATTACTTATTACATAAGTAAGTTTAGTCTGAGCAGAGAGAGAAATAATTCCTCAAAAGTTTGTAGGACATGTTCGTCAAAAAGAGAATGATGGGGGGTTTTGGTGTACAACTTTTTCTTTTTTATTATCTTTTTGTTTGCTTTGCATTGGCTTTGTATTCACTTTAGTTGTCATACTTTATGACTAACAATTATGATTTATCCATGCTTTTTTAATGAAGCGAGTATTTTCAAACTCATGGAGGCTTTTCTAGAAGGAACCTGGCCCACTAAATGCTGATACTCTAATTTTTTTTTTTTCTTTAGGTTTTAATATATATCATCAATTTTAGCTCCATGAAAATTCTTTTTGAGAAATTATTTGAAACCTCCCCTAACTTTATTGTCATAATGTCTAAAGCTTCTCCTGACATCAAGTTTTGTGTAGATTATATACTTCCTTTATGTTATGGTTTTTTATGGTCTCATAAATAGAAATTTTCAAATGACAAAAATGACTCTTACTCACTTGATGTCATTTCATCTGCTTTTAATGTGACAAAAATACCCTTAACATATGCTAACCATCTCATAAAAATAAGGAAGCAATGATGTACATTCATTTGCATGCGTGGGTGGTGGAGAGGAGCCATCTCTCTCCCTCTCTCTTTGAATTTGGTTGCTCCCTAATTATAAGAACAAAAATATAATTTGAATAACTACTTTCCTCCTCGTTCAAATTACTTTCAATAAGTATTATATTTAAGGTATTAATTTTCATTAAAAAAGATTAAAACAATTATAAAAAATATTTGGACATATCTCTAATATTGTATATCTATCATAATAAACAAAAATAAGTATGCCAAACAACAATAATTTTTATAGACATAAAATTATAAGAATAATATAAAAAATTTTAGAACACATATTATTTACTATCGTCATTATAAAAAAAAAAATTCCCACATACACACTTAATAGTGCCTTAAAAATTATCATAATTTCCATTTATCCCACTTTCTTGTCCCATCCATATCTATTAACTTTTGGCATCCAAGAAAAAATCCCGCTTCCACCCCTTTGAACGCACAAGACTGTCCATTTAACGCACCAACACCTAGCATTGGTATGTTCTGATGCTTAACAAACATATATAAGGTCCAGTGGTATTTTGTTCATTTGTATAACAATTACTATTTAGGATATTTTGAATATATTAAAATAACCATGTCCGATTCGTATAGTGTCTGCTGGGTAGAACAGTAACGTTGTATTTTTTTTTTCCTTATCAGTTAATGGAATGTATATGACAGGGGTTCCTTGGAGGTATTCAAAAGTAATTAAGTGCTGATAGGTTTTAGTTAATTACTCTTTTATTAAGAAATAAGTAATGAATGTATTTTGTTTTTTGTTAAATAACTACTTGACCCCTTGATCTTTTCTCTTGCATTAACTGAATACCTGTTTTGACATATGAGATCAGTGTAAAGAAATAAATTAATTGGTAAAAAGGGCTCCTCCAATTCCAACATCTAGTGGCATGTCGGCCACTACATATATACACACACATGATACTAAATTCATATCAATTATGCTTTTTGGTTGAATAAATCTACTTTCCCATAATCCCATGTAAGAATTTTGTCCCTCACCCATTATATGGTACCTATTCGGGCCAGTTTATTTCAATTGGCCATTCAGATATGGTTCTTTGACAATTTTGGTCGGTTCAAAGGTTGAACCGTTTTTTCTTTGGGTCAATGATTCAACCATATGAAATGAATAGTCCAAAGTGATTCATTCAATGTGAGAAATTCAAAAAGCCGTTAAGTGATGGTTTAGTAAAAAAAAAACAAGAAAACTGAAAATAGGGTTAATTATAACATGAATAAAAAATCGACTTTCCAACGAAGCTATCTTAAGTACTTTCTCCAAAATGGTTCGTTCAACATAGAAGCTCTCCCAAACGGGCCCTTGATAGTTAACTTTACCTATTCCACTTAAACTTTTCTTTATTCATTTTTTAATTTCTTAAAAGAAAATAAAAGAACCCCATCATGTCTTCAGAGTTACAGGCTTTAGCCCAACTCATTTTAAACCTTTCTACGGTAAAGAAAGCATCTCTCTCCATTATTCCAACTTTTCAGTTCATCCTTTTTATCTTTTCCAAAGCTAACATGTATGGAGTCAAGAATAACATTCATCACGAGGACTGACTGACTGGTATACTCATATGACATCCCTGTACCATAATGGTCGATACCAACTCGATCATTGCTGATTCATCCAGAGGAGGCTGCAGAGGACTGAAATTTTTTTTGTTCCTTTCTTCTCTTCCTCCCTTTTTGTCATTAGTGGCTGTAAGATAAGTCTTCAAAGCAGTCACCAGCTGCTTCATCAAACCAGAGAAAACAACAATTTAAATTAATTGCAGACAATCTTTGTGTAGGCATCTAAATTTGGGTCCGACCAGATCCTAACTAAGAAGGCAAGAATCATCCAAAGCATCAATTTATTGTTCTTGGGTGGATTAATTCCATTGCTTCAAATGAAGCTGACAGGACTAAAATATCAAATTAGAACTAGCTGTGTTAATGTTGATCTTCTATAGGGAGATGTGACTAATTAAAGCAGATAATAAAGAGTTTGCTACATCAAATAAACCTTCTGCCTTTCTGGGTCTACAAAATATGAATGCGTCTCCCACTAGGGTGGGCCTGTTCTGAGAATTTCGAAAAGAGATTCAACCAAAAGAGAGAAGGAACCTTTGTTCCCATTGGAGAACTCAGACAACAAAAACTTCCAAGAAACCTCGACACATGGAAAGCATTACGACCACCAAGTCCCCAGCATCGAAGACTTCAAAGGCAGGCAGCAGATGCCCACTTTTCTTCTTTATTCACATCAGTCATGACGGGATTTTTTTTATTTGGGTTCTTGTGGGAATTTTATCTTTTGGCCCATTCACACCTCAGAAGGCAATTCGATCACATCTTGACTTAGATTGTGGAATTGGAATTGGACAGGTATTTGTCGATCCAGTCCAATGTGAGTCCATTTGTTATTACAAATGGATCAGGTCCTATCAAATCTAATGAATATTTGGATCATTTTGGACAAGTCTAATTTAATGTTTGGACCATTCAATTTGTTTAAATTCATTTTAATTTAGATTGTTTCAACTTAAACCTGGTCCATTTACACTTATATTCTTATTATATTAATGGACTGGTTATTGGCTTAATCCAACCAAATTCAATATAAATTTATTATGGACAGACCAGGTCCAGTCCAATCTAATAAATATTTTGGATCGAATTGATCCAATCCACTGTCTTTTTTGTCCATCTAATCTGTCTAAATTGATTTTAGACTGGACAGGATCCAGTCCAAAACTGGTCCATTAACACTCTTAGTTGATGGGAATGGGATAAAATTATATATCTGTTTAATTGGAATTCCGCTGTTTGGATATGCCTTCTCTTAATTTGGCATTTGAGCTTGTTTGTATGAAGCTTTTGGGGGAAATACAACTGTAGAAAGAGTTGATGGGATGGTGAAGAACGTCTCTTTTAGTCTTTGTTTTTATAAGATTTACAATACAAAATTTGACAATCCATGTGGCCAACATCTCACAATAAAGAAAGGAAGAAAAGCAAGGTCGTTATGTGCAGAAGAAGAAAAGTGGCTTCCTTAGTTGCAGAGGATGTTGAATTTGAACTCCAAACTGGTCTCTGTGTGTCTCCACTAATGGAGGTAAGATGCTGAGTTGTTCTTGTCGGTGTTGATTTGGGCATCTCACAGAGGCTGATGCCCGAAAGGAATGAAACGTCCGAACCCACTTCAATACCGGTTCGTGGGTCAATGCAGAGACCCGAATTGTTGTAAAGCCTCAGCTTCCTCCCCATCCTCCATACTGTTTCTCTGCTGAATGGTACCGGTCCGGTCAACCGGTTATCGTTTAGTCTCAGCTCGCTGAGATCCTTCATGTCTTGGAAGCTCAGAGGGATTGAACCGTTAATATTGTTCCGGTCCAGATGAACAACCCTTAAGCTCGGCAACCGGCCTAGCGCGTCGGGTATGGGTCCCTCCAGACCCATGTCGGATAGAACCAGTATCATTAGACCCTTCAACCCCTCGAACCCATCACCGGGAATGGTCGTCGAGTCCATTGGATTCCCCTTGAGAATCAAAGCTTGGAGAGAATTTAAGCTCCGGATTGAGATTGGGAGGGGACCCGACAAGCGATTGTAGCTGAGATCCATGAGAATCAGGCTCTTGAGGGCACCGATGGATATGGGTATTGGGCCGGAGAGCCGGTTTCGGCTCATATCCATTTTAATGAGCGAAGGACAATTTCCAAGGCTAGAAGGGATTGGGCCCATGAGGTGATTCTGGCTCAGGTCCAACACATTCAAAACGGGGAAGCTCAGGCTAGGTATTGGGCCGGTTAGTCTGTTCTCACTCAAATCCAACGACCTTAGACCGGCGATCCGGCCAAGTGAAACCGGTATCGAACCGTTGAGATTGTTTCGGTGGAGATCGAGGACCCTCAAGCGGGTCAGATTACCCAACTCAGCCGGAATGGGCCCCACGTGGCCATTGTCCCTAAGCACCAGAGACTGGAGGGTGGGGCCCAGCTGACCGAGGAAAGAAGGGATGGGCTGGGGATTATAACTGAAACAACGGTAGAAGAAGAGAGTTCTGATGTATGGGAGCTTGGTAATGGAAGGTGAGATGAAGGACTGTGTCTGGTCGCAGGTAGGGAAGGCGGTGTCGTCGGAGAGTGCTCCGAAAGAGAGCGACACTACATGGAACACTTCATCCTTGTCCGGCATGCACTCGATCCCGTGCCACCTGCCACGGCACACGTCGGGAATCTCTGTCGCCCATCCGTTGCCGGTGGCTTTCATGATCTCGTAAACCGCTTGCTGCTCCTGGGGATTGGTCCGGGCTGATCCGTTCTTGTTCATGGAGAAGCCTGTCTGTGGGGCGTCGACGAGGGCCGATGGAACGCCGGAATCTGACATTATCACCGTGAAGGGCATTGCAAGAGGAACCCACATGAGGGTTAGGACAACCGCTGCTGGTAGTGAGGGAAGGAGCCTCATTTCGACTCTGAGAGAGAGAGAGAGAGAGAGAGAGAGAGAGAGGGAGAGACTGTGTGAGTGATTGGGAGAGGTGTGGTTGCTTGAGTTGAAGCAAATATTTGAACGATGGAGGCGTTAAAGAAAGAATAGGAGAAGTTAATGAGAGATGGGGCCATGTTGGGTTGGTCGTTGGTGCATGGATGTGTCATTTAAGGAAGTTCATAAAGGTTGATCACGGGGAGGGAGAGGGCTAGAAATAAATAGATGGGTTTGGACTCTGGATTTTTGTTGTAATTAATTGATTTCACGGGAAAATTCCCCTCTGTTCTGTGTTCATTATCTGCTGATGAGCTGAGCTTGATTTTTATGTCATCACTGTCGGTAGACTAGTTGGGCCAATCCAGTGGGTATTGAGATTGGGGAAATGTCTGAGTAGAAAGCTTGATCTGATCTGAGCTTATCTTGGATGCTTAAAATTTAAGACGGAAGCATCCTTCAAATTAAAGCATTCAAATGATAGAGACGTACTCCGCCTGAAATCAAGTTTTAAAAATATAATGCTGGATACGTGGCCATCACCATCAGTACCTTTGTGAATTCAAGGAGTGAAAATTCTTCACCCAAGGAGTCGGGAGTGCTAAGGGTAGCAATGGGAAGGGTTAGGGGAGACTTTTGTAAATTTCAGATCCTCTCTTCTTCTCCAAACCTCCAAATCATATAGCAGATTGTATTTTCAGAATGAAAACCTGCTTCGCACATGAAAATGTAAAACCCTCCCAGGTTCTACACTCTCCACATTTTAGGGTGGGATGGATCAGGTTTAAATCCCACATCTAATTTCCTGTTATGTATAAATAATAAAAAATCAAAATAATATGAACAAACCAAAATTTTTAATTATTTAAATGAAACATGTAGAAAACACAAAAATTATCAATTGTCCTTCACATAAACTCAAAATATTAAATTCAACACATAATACATACAGGTCTATTGTAAGCAGCCCACTAGGGGTATTTTAGTTGTGACAAGGAATGGATGATGATAATGATGGAAGGTCAGGTTTAATCTTATACTGTACCCTATCCATAACTGCACCTACTTGGGTTGTAAAATTCCAGAATCCATCTCTGTTCCAAAATCCATTTTTCAAACAAAAAAACATACTCCAATGAGGTGGGTACTCATCAGGTAAGGTAGAAATTGTCATCCTTAGGTTCGAATACTATGGCATATATAGTCTGATTCATTTGGCATTTTGATTGATCCCAATATCCAAATATTTTTTATGAGTAATTGGCTGATCCCAATATGTAGCTTTTATAAATAAAATAACACATGGGAAAAGAAATATGAAAGAGAGAGTGTGTGTACACTAAAGCCAAGACAAGTATCTACATTATATATAAAATGCTGTAAAAAAAACGTCCACAAAAGAGAGTCTTTAGAAGCCAAAATGGTTTCCACTGCAAGGATAAAGACATTGATCCAATAACCCTAAAGAGCTCCAATGATCAACAGTGCATCCCATTCCACAACAACTTTATCCAAAGTAAGGGCTACCTCTGCCAATTCTAGACATCACTTTAGTATGTGCACCTTTTCTATCTTATAACTCCTCTCAATATACCACAAAAGAATCCATTTCAGTCTTTGAGACCTAAAAAAACATCCACAGGATATATGGGAGAATTGTTTCACAACTTATTTAACATGTTCATCTACTGTTTGGGTTTCAAGATCAAAGCATAAGATGTTAATTCAACTCAATTCCACTAAACCTTGACCCAACCATATGGGATTGGCCGGTGGGTTAAATGAATTCTGTTCCACCATTCTGCTTTGATAGTGCCATATCCATTATTAAATTATGGGCCTCAAAATCATTTATCAGTACTTCAACCTATGTTTTCTTTCTGGCTGCATATGAGCCTTCTTTATACAAGAATTCTTGGAGGCCCAAGAAGGCCCATTTTTTTACCCTACACAGTCTATTCATTAGCAAGTTTTACTGAAGGGGGTCTTAGCTAATGTGGACTCGGGAAGTAAACACAATCAATGTTCCTTCAGTTTCTCTCTTATTGTCAATGAAACCAAACGAAGCCTAAGAGTAAGTTTTGCAAGTAAATTTTTATTTTAATTATTTTTGTTGCTAATTGAAGGAAACTTCTTGCGGGCTCCAGATTATTGGCCTTGTGTTCTAACAGATCCATGGACAAGATCCAGTTGGAGAAATATGTTTCCATTTTATATATCTTGTGGTGATCCAATGTATCTATCCTGGTCCAAGTCCAGATATGGTATCAAGTTGGACAAACATATTGCGCCTTGTGTTTTAAAATCTTGGATTGTTAAGTAGGGATGAAAAAAGGGTGAATTCGGAGAGGGTTTTATAAATTCTAGAATCTTCCTGTTTCCCCGAACCTTTCAACTTATACCTTTCCCAAAACCCGTAATAGGTTGGATTTTCAAAATCCAAATCATCCTTGACCGTACCCTTTCTACATTTGAAGGTGGATGGGCCAGGTCCAGAAACCACTTCTAAACAAGTTAAATAACATGAAAAGCATCAAAATTTTTAATTATTTAATTGAAACATGTATAAAACACATAAACTACAACAACAAAGTCAACGTCCAACACGTAATGCTTAAGTTCATAATCCATAAAATCTGAGACACAAACCAACATAACAAGCTTCAACATAGGACAAGAAAGTCTAATGGTGGAGGAACAATGGCCAACTACTGAGGTTAGAACAAGGGATATTGGGTGAAGAGTGAGAGTTACTGAGTGAGGAAGGTTTAGGGTTTCCAATTTAAAACATACATATATCTCCTAGTATATTGGTAATTTAATTGTAAACAATGAGGGTATTTTAGTAAATTCAATATATGGCTCAGGAGGGTTGAGTTTAGGCTAATATTGTACTTTATTCGTACCCATATAGGTCGTGAAACCCTAAAACCCATCCTTGCTCCAAAATCCAGTTTTTTTTTTTTAAAAAAAAAAAAAAAAGAAAAAGAAAAACAGCCCTTCCAGTGAGGATAGGGGTGAGTATCTATGGGGTAGGGTGGAAATTACCATCCCTAGTCAAGTGTGAGAACATATAAGTGGGCTCAAGTCTGAAAAAAGCCACTTTGTGCTAAAATATGCCAAAGATAAGGCCCACATCCATTCCACTCCTCCCCAAATCCTAAAGAGCTAGGGCCGGCCAACATTGGTTAATGACCTTTTCTAACTCACATTATGTTTAAATATATCCAGTTTTTCCTGCTCAATTACTATAGTTTTCATTCTAGGATTTTATATGTTAATTTGGCATACTAACTAATGGTGGCTCAGTTGGTTGGATCTGTGACTTGTTGTAATGGAGAGCTGGGACCAAATCCTAGTGCCACCAAGGAGGTTTAAGGGGATGGGGAATGGACTACCCCTTTGTGTAGCTCCATGAAGCTAAAAAATTAAGTTAACTTGGCGGAATGGGTTTGGTTCAAGCTAAAGATCTTTGGATACGAACCGTTCCATTCTATACCCGGCCCTTGAATTTCTGCCCATAAATTAAGCCATATTTTCCTTCTTTATGTTCAGTGCCATATCTATGAGTTCAAATCAGCCCCCCACCCAGCCCGAGATGTTCACAATACACAGCAGAGATGTGCTGTGGGACGTTGTGGGGGGCAATCTGGTGGAGGCTGATTTACTCTCCATATCTATGCCTCTATGGTTAAATTATGGGCCTTCAAATTGTTTTTCATTACCTATGCCCATATCCATTTTTCTAGACCCATTATGCACTTTTCATGGTTTCATCAGTTAGGTCCTCTGGGATTTGGAACCCACAAAGAAACATCCATTTTATTTCTTAATTTCAACAACTAATTCAAATAATTGACAAGAGGTGGATCAACCTTGATCCATTTTATTTTCTAAAGTCAGCTTCGGTACATGTTGCCTTGTCTAAGCTGATTAGTCTTGCTTACCAAAAAAAGCTGATTAGTCTTTATTTAACCAATAACTTAAACTAGTAAAGAAAGCTCAAATAAAAAAAATGGTGATAGCTCAGTCTGTAGTTGCCGCTTTCCGGATACAGGAATGGGACAGCAGAAATTAATATATTAAATGATTTTTTGATACTGACAAGACATCGGGTATTATCATTCATCTCATCTGTCATAAAATACGTGAGCCTACCAGAAAGAGAATGTTTCGGAATCAGTAAACTGAGAAATACGGATACATCCCATGCAGAATTCTGAATTCCAGCTCCCTACTATTAGTCCTCTCCCCCCTATAAACTAAACTAAATGTTATTCGTGAATTTGATATCAATTCACCGTCAGGATGTATTCGCCCTGTAATATAGGGTTATATAATTCTGATATTTATTAATTGGTTATTTTCCCTTTTTTGGTAAATCAGCAATATTTTTTTTCTTTTTCCCTTCAACCCCCTATTTTTCTTTTTTCTAAAGTGCTGGTTGCGAGATTTGATTCTACGGTAATGCTCGGACAATCCAATTAATACACCAATGACCCAACCCTCGAATCACTAAACTGATCAGAAACATTGTGCAACTACCTAGAGCTGTACAGTGGGCCGGCCCAGGCCGGCCCAATGCGGCCCACATGCCGGCCTGGCATGGTTTGGATGGTGGCCTAACATAGCCCATATATATTAATATTATATATATATATATTTAATAATATATAATAATGTATTTTATATATATAAATTTTTTAATTTATTGTTTATCTTGTTAATTTATTTTAATTTTTTATTATTTTTTCAAATTTTCTAAAAAAATTGTACTACCCACAACCCAGCCTAACTTGTGCCTAATGCTGTGCAGAACTTCCTTTTTAAGGGGTTCCAGGCCAAGCAAGCACGTCCCGCTACAGTGCAAGCGGCCCACAAAAGTGGGCAAATTACACCTCTACAACCATCTGATTGGGTTGGCCTAGAATTAATAGAAATAATGCTCTCATGACTCTTGGCTGAGTTTGGGAAGAGTATAAATACAAATATGTATGTACAGTACAAATACATACAAAATACAAGGTTTTACACTTTACATGTACTCTTTCCAAACTAAGCCTTAAAAAAACGTCGAATAAAAGCAAAAGTAAAAATAATAAAAAAGGTATGGCTGCGGTCATGTTAATAACACTCCCTTGCAACGCCCAATGAAACAGGGCCACGTAGCAATGTAAATGAAAAACAGTTTACAGGATGTTTCTAATTTATTTCCATTGCTGACCTGTCCATGTTTTATGGGTTGCAAGTGATTGTTGTGACCACGGTCACAGTAAGTGTGTTCTCCACTAGGGCCGCAAATAAGTTGGATCTGATCCTATTCCAATTCGGATTCAATCCGATAAGCTGGATTCGAATATCCTTTCTAATACTAACAAATCAAATCAGGAAATCGGAGCCGTTAAATTATCTGATCAAATTCAAATATACCCCCGGTCTGATTTGATAAATCCGATCCAATACATTAGTTACGAAATATCATATATTATATATTAGTTATATAATTATATTATAATATATAATATATACTGAATTTCGATTCAATCCATTTACAGCCTTACCCTCTATAAAATGGTCATAAATTTTTCAGACCAAAATATTTCAGTTAGCATTTATGGCCCTTTTAGTGTAAAAAAACTTTGCATTATGTGGTTTCTAATTTGTTCTAGAAATCAGTTTGGAAAAAGTAAAAATATAAATATGTATAATACAAATATATATAAAATATAAAATTTTGCGCTCTACATATTTAGATTTATACTCCTTCGAAATAGAGCCGAGGTAAATGGCAAGGAGAATTGTATTATTTCCACATAAAATGGGTAGCATCGGGCAATTTACCTCAAAACAAAATATTTCAGTTAACAAAAACAAAAGCAGCAGCCTTATTAAATTTTAGCTTATTTTGTTTGATTGCAGTACAAATTAAATTAAGACATGAAGCAGAATAAAATAAAACCTAAACAAAGTTAAATTAAAATTTACATTTTTTTTTTCATTTAAACTCCTATACATTTGTATTAGTGCAAATAAAATTGCACGCAACCAAACACAGCCTTAGTAGAGAATTGCGGTGGAAAATCGGAATCCTTGCTCCCTTTCAATTCTCCATCAATGAATGATTCCAACTCATGCGTTGCTATCAATTTGTTCAATTCAACAACTACAGCCATATCAAACAATTCCCTACACAGTGACACCTAGGTCTTAGTCAATGACAGTGCGGGTTCCACGGATAAATGACTTAGACAGGGGAAAGTTTTGTTTCTATGGGACCTATACTTCACTAATGAAACAGTATGGGATCCTTTAAAAAATTTACTCACTTATCCATATGGCAAAAGAATATAGACAAATACACTTACCTACGAGATAACACTTACCCAAACTTACCGCCAAGCAAACGGGGCCCTAATTCTATACATCTATGAAAATCTGCTTCAAATGATTAATTGATGAAAATCATGGTTTTAAAAAATGACCTGGGAATGGAATCGTTCTGGCCGTTGATTTTTGAGTTCACAGTTCGACCGTCTAATTCAGCGAATGGCCCGTTTTGACAACAAGTTTAAAAAATAATTAAAAATAAAAAACGGCCAAAAATCGTTGAACGGATCAATAGTTCAACCATTCAGATCAATGGGTCATTAACTGACTCAACGATTTTTGACTAAAGATTAGATTTGGAGTAAAACAAAACCGATTGCCTAAACGATTCCCAAGCCAAACAATCCAATCGTCTAGATCACAGCAGTTCAAAAACCATATACGCCATTATCAACCCAAATCCTGATAACCCTAGAGAGTCTAGCAACTAGCAATCGGTGGATTGAAAGCTATGAGACAACCAAAGTTCAAAGTACTAATACCTATGGATGCATATTGTATGGTATGTGTCACTTTTTGAACCCACTGATACACTAAATACTAAGAATCAGCACATTTTGAACACTTTTAAAGGTTAATAACCTTCCTAGAGATGTCCTGAATCAATTTTTGAAATCTAAAAGAAGAAAAATTAATTTAAGAATATTGACATACGCAATTTTTTGCAGATTGCACTTTCAACCTTGCACATAACCAAGTTACATCAAACTTTTTGTATCTTCTAGTCCAAATGAATGACAACTGATGATAAAAAATAAAAAAGCTAGGGTTATCATGTGAGAGTGCTAGCTCTTGTCTAATGGCCACTCATTCACTACAGTGATTCCAGTCATTTTCATTTTGCTAGAAGTTGGATATCACGGGTACACGTAATTGACAAATTTGAGGTTTTCAATTAGCAGCCAGCTGCCATGGTCTGATCATTTGAAATCAGAAAAAACAAAAAAAAGAAAAAAGAAATTGGGCCTAAAATGGTCACATCAACACCATCCATCACAGATTTAACATGGTTGGGTCTCTTAATGCTCAGAGACAAAACTGATCAAGATTCTCAATCAAACGAGGGCAACTTCTATGGCATTAAGACATGGATTCCGGAATTTTTTCTATGAAAATCGCCTTTTCCTTTTGTGAACTAGCACAGCAGCACTCCTGAGAAAAATACTTCAGAGGTTCAGACTGTGTTTTAGTTGACGGATTATTTTAGCCGGGGTGGAAAAAGGAATCAAAATTGAAAAGTTTCCAAGATACCCACTTCCACATTGATTTTGGGTTTCTTTAAATTGTAAAATTTGTGGCCTACAAACCCTACAACTTTTCACATTCTGCAGCTCTAGTTTTAGAACCGGACAATGAAACCCAGATACTTGTACATTTGAGTGTAAAAAATATCTCCTCTAAATCCTTTTTGTCCTCATCTTATCTTAGAGGAATTGATCATGTCATTACATGGAAATTAAACCATTTGTATAATCTCTCTCTCTCTAGCCCTAGAATCATATTGTTTCAATTGTTGTTGTTTTCTAATTCAAAGTATAAATTAACCTCGATCATATCCTTAACAGTTGCACTCATCAATCGATTATTTTGATAAAGACATTCACGGAGTCCTGGTTTGCTTGCTTTACAAACTCAATGCTGGTTCTTTAATGAGATAGAAAAAGAATCTTACAATGAGAAACAAAGTTGCAAAGAAATTAATGCTTAATTTGTTATTAATGAAACGAGCAAAAAAGTGATTATTCTTAATATGTAAAGAAATTGCTTATAACGAATTTAGTGGGAGAGGAGAAGGTTCTAGAATGGTTATTTAATTGAAGTCAAAACATGAGACGAAGAAAGCAAATAAAGAAATTATTTTTTGTTTAGAAGGAAAACAACGATCCATCCAGGCATGCATGTATTTCATTTCAGCAGTGTTCACAACAATAATGGAAGAGTTCAAAGGCAAAGGTAGGGAAAAAAAAAAAGGTATTATTGGAACATAAAAACTTGATCAAGAAAAAAAAAATGTCAGTGGAGTAGGTGATGGCATATTTAGGCCATGTTTGATTCAACTCTCACTTTTTTTTTTCGATAATAAAATTTTAGAATGGACAAATATGCAATACTCATTAACAGAAATATAGCGGAAACATGCAAAACATAAACCAATCATCTGGGAAGATATAAAACACAAAATATGAAAAACCAAAAAAGACACTAGAAAAGCTTTTGCATTTGGAATCCAGGTTTGGTTGTCAAACCAACCTTACATCACTTTCAACCCTGGGAAGATATAAAATATAATTTAAACAAAGCAATTAGCACATATTTAAAACTAATTTCTGAATTAAGTAGAAAATTGTGCAAATGAAGAAAAGAGCTTGGGACTTTTAAATAGAAATGAAATTTAAAAATTGTAAAATTAAATATAAAATAATAACATGAAGAAGTACAAAATTTCTATCAATCTTATCAAATTGTAATACTCAATAAACATAATATTATTAAGAAAGTCCCAAAATATAATATAAACATCAAATAATTGTGTTCCATGTTGCTTATTTTCATTCTTTAGAGAAGGTTTATGCGATCAATCATAAACCGATTGCCTAGGTTTCAAAAATTGTTGGCATAAATGTTTCCCAACAGATGTCTTGTGGTCATGTCAATCGAGTATAAGTTTTTATGATAGTCAGACAACTTTGAAAAATGAAAAATGAGCAACATGGGGCATAATTATTTTTCATGTTGCAAGTTACCTACATGGGATAACTTTTCATTCTAGAAAGAATGATGCCTATGACAAGAATTTTATAATAAAATGTTCTAATGTTATTCATTCTTGTCCATTCTTGCCCAAAATAAATAAGAATTGAAAGAATGAGACCCAAAGAAATGAACCAAATATAGCCTTAGTGCATAAATGCACATTTGCATCGAGCTGGATTCGATTGAGCACTTATTGTTCCTTTGCCTGATGGTCCAGCCAGTTTGGTTTGGCTCACCGTTTAGACTTTGTCCAGCCCGTTCATATAAGGATAAGATGGAAAATTGCCTATAATAAAAGGGGTATTATGGGTATATGAAAGTCTGAACCAATGGCTAAACTTGGAACGTAAAAAATGGATATACCAGAAAATTAGATAAAGAAACAAGGGCATTAAATTATCTTTTTTATATATACTAGTTGAGGGGCACATGTAATTGCATGTTCATTTGGGGTTTATAAATAGGGTAAAATATAAATATGAAAAAGACATTATTGAAAACAACATCAAATATCTTGTGTATTCTTTGAAAACGTACTTTTTATTTGAAAAAAAAAAAAACTGAAATTAAAAATTATTATGATTTGTTGCATTGACCTAAATCTTGTTTCAACATAATTTTATTCTTTACGAGGTTTGTATGTTTAATTGTAGCATGATAGATGATAAATTTTACCAAAAAATCTTTTGAAATATCATAACTGACCAATGATCTAATGAAGCATGTTGATTAACTAGATAAGTATGTATTACACCTATTTAGTGATGTAGGCAATTGTATCTTTATTGTGGATTGGTGGATATGGGTGCAAATGGATTGGATCATCATCCAATATGATCCGAAATCAAATTCTATTTTATTGGATTTAGATGTCTCATTGTTGGATGTTCATATTGGATTGGATCAAATGATAAGATTTGATCAAAAAATTGATCGAATTTGGATCACCCCTTATCTGATTTGAAAGAATTGTATATGTCTATTTATTTATAAATATGTTTAAATTGCATTTTTGAAAATAGTTGAAAAACTATTCATGTTTTTTGCTTAATAATTTATTAAAATTTTCAAAAATTAAATTGGATTGGATCATATTTGGATATCTAACATCCTTCATGGATTCGAATCAATGTTTGTGAGATCTAATTGGACCTATGGATCTATAATTTGTATTATCAGATCAGATTTGAATCCAATCCGGTCCATTTGCAGCTTTGCATCCCTATTGGTGGAAGAAAGCTTTCGAGTCTTAAGATGTGTTTGGTTGCTGTGCAATTTTATTTGCACTAGTGCAAATGTATGGGCATGTAAATGAAAAAAAAAATGTAATTTCTTGTTTAATTTTGTTTTGGGTTTTACTTTATTCTATTTCAAATCTTGTTTAGTTTCATTTGTACCGCAATCAAACAATATAAATTAAAATTTAAAACAAAAATAGATCAAAATTTTACACACTCAAATCATTTGCACTAGCATAGTTTTGTATCAATATAAATTTATTTACATTGCAACCAAACACAGCCATAATGAATGAAAGGGATCAATTATTACAATAGTTGAGATAAATTTGCCACAAAATTCATAAAAGAACATATAGTTGAACCCAATGCTACATGCATCCAATCATGTAAATGTGTGGGTGTCCTTTAATTGTAGTAATTAAAATAAATTTAACTGCTAATAGTTGAATACGATGACAAAGGGCTGGGGGAAATCTCCCTTTTTTATAAGCCCCACTTGTACTTGAGTAGTGCAAGTAAAGTTTTGGCACTTGATATCTGTGCCAGGGGCTGTTTAATCAATAATAATGCCCCATATTATTATTTTTATTTTTTCGTTAAACTGCCCCTAAATCCCTAACACAACCATCAAAGTGCAACTAATCTACACTCCAAAAGATGTATGTGATCATTGCTTGCGGTAAAATGTCATTTTATTTTAGTGTTGCAGAGCGCTTTCCTGTGGTCCTCTTGGCTCCCAGAACAACCCCTTTTTTTTCAAATGACTAGTCTAAAGGTCCATTTGGGAAGCCTTTTGACTTTGTGAGGTGGGGCCTAGTTGGAAAGCCTATAAAGGATTCATTTGTTTCCTTGGAGTAGGGGTCTTGAATTAGAATTGGAATGCTCATTCCCATTCCAATTCCGATTGAACGGAATTCCGATTCCCATTCTTGACAGAGTGTCATTCCCCATTTAATGGAATGACCATTTTGACCTTCCACTTTTTGAATAGATTAAAAAAAAAGCAATCCTATTTCTCTTTACTTGACACCATCTTTGGGAGAAGGTACATATCTTATGTTATCACAATGTAAACCAACCAGGCAAGAGGACCAAAATAGCTTCCAAAAAACTTCTTCAAAGCAGCTGAACCAAAATAGTTTCATATAAACTACGCCCTTCCAAAAAACTTCTTTGGGTCAACTCCCTTCACAAGTGAAGTATACATCTTGGTAATTTAGAAACGAGCAAGGTGAAGGATTTCAGTGAGGGTCATGACTCATGATGCCTTCCTCCTTATGTGGACAGACTTCCCTAGATCTCCAGCCCACAAACTTTTCCCACATTCTTACTACAAGACATTACCACCTGTATTGAGAACATCTCCCCATGAATGAAAAGCGAGATATTCTCAATGCACGCCTATAGTGTCCTGTGGGTAGGGAAGTGGAAAAAAGTTTGTGGGTAGAAAATACTAGTTGCATTTGGTAATAAATCGCATAAGTGAGAAGTTGCCCAAAAAAAAATCCAATCTAACCATTTAAACCCTTCAAAAACAACATGCAATCTCCACCTAAGAACGCCATCACAAACCTTTTAATAGGACTTCAAACAGATCATATAATTCGGATAGGGGTATATTCAAATCTGATTTGATAAAGATTCAAGAGATCTGAACTCAATCCGTTATCTAGCAGATATGTAAAACATAGATTTGAATTCAATTTGTCCACATTGGATATTCGATTCAATTAAGGCATCGATAAATCTTATAAAAAACGAGCATAAATTTATAAATTAAATATACAATAAAAACAATTATTATAAATAAAATAAATTCATATTAACCCCAAATCCAAATCAATTCAAACAATGTTTAATACTAAAATAATATTTTATACATGCGTACATAATTTGATCAGATCTTAATAACAGATTAGATCAAACAATATCCAAATTTGATCTGATTATAACCAAACATACAGGTATGAGAATCCAACATGAACCAATTAGATGTGAATTTGTACCTTGTATTTGAGCTAGCTCAGATGTAGGTTGAAGGGGTCCCATCTATTACTTTAAACCACTTCCTTGTGAGGCAATGTCTTAAAAGCTAGGCGAAGGCAGCATCCACCACAATACAAAAACATCTTCCATCCCACTTTCCTAATACAAATATTCATACTTTGTTGTCATGTTACAAAAATCCAACACAAAGGAGTAAGGAAGTGGGGACTGCTAAATAATAGCTTCTCATTTTGAATCTAGCGGTACACCAATAAGAGTTGGCCAATTGTCTCCTACCAAAGTACATTCACACATCATGCGCATGTTGAATGTGAATTATTATGTTCATTTTGTTTCTTCACAAAGTGTTTGAAGCTCCCAACAATTGATAACCATGACAAGAACATGTGATGTAAGTTGGGTACTCGATTTCAAGAATATTCTGAATTTTGCATTCTCATGCATCTGTGCTTATTGGAGTGCAAATAAACCAAGTGTAAATTCCGGTTTGCTTTTGCATTAGATTTGATTTTGTTTTATTTGTTGGTGAGAAGTAAAATAGGAAGATGATGCCGTTGATGTTATCCCATCTTATCATATATGCAAAAGAAAATTGGAAGTAGGAGGATTATTTGTTTAACAGTGAGGTAGATAGAAATCTAGATGAGAGAGAGAGAGATTAAGAGTAGTGAAAGATGATGTGAATTCTGTATCAGTTTATTTTGCTAAAAAAGTTTTGAGAAACAAAATTTGCACTATCAATGAGTGCAAACAAGACGATACAAATTTTGTATCAAATAACTCACAAACCAGAAATTGGATTCAGTCCTCGCGGCCACTTACTACAACCGTGTATTGAGAATACCTCTATTATTGTACATTTTTTTCATGGGGTATATAAATTTTTTAAGTAGCTATGAGGACTGTATGGACACAATCTTGTGAGGACTGAATCCGAGTTCCACAAATTATGATTACAAAAAACAAACAGCCTATGCAAATGAAATTACAATAGAAGTGGTGAGTGATTTGCGCTAATATTGGCAATCACATTGGTCCCACCTTGCGTCTGTTTGGCATCGATATCGTTGCTCCAAAAAATAGTGATACATCAGCGTTACATCAGAGAAAACGGTGCTCCAGGGAATGCCTGTTTGTTTGAAACTGTTTTTTCATAAAAAATAGTTCTCCAAAGCATGCCTTGGAAATCAGGAAGGCGTGGCTTGGAGCAATGCTGAATTTAGTGTTTCTTGGAGCTGCAACTCATTATTGCCAACAGGGACATGAGATGGTAGTGACAGAGACATGACGTGGCACTGGATAGTAAGTATCAGTGCTGAAAACATTTCCTGGAGCATTGATACCAAACAAAAAACATTGTTGTTGTTCTAAGAAGCATCCTACCTAATAGCAACATTTTCAAATAAAACAAGACACCATTTTCTAAAAAAACAGTATTTCCCATGATTTTTAAAAACGAACCGATGACCGAACCGGTCAGAACCGGTCAGGGGTCCGTTACCGGTTCGAACGATTAACCGGCCGGTTCAACGGTTTGCTGACCAAAATCAAACGGTTTTAAGGGAAAAAACGGTTTTAGAGGAAAACAAAACCAATCAGATAACCGATTCTCAATTTTTCCAGTCCAACCGTCCGATCAAATCTGATTTTGAAAACAGTGGTATTTCCAACCCACACATCAGCAACACAGTTTTCTGAGCATCGATGCCAAACGTATACCTTACCAATAGTCATACATTGCAAATTGCAAAAGCTAGGTTGAAGTGGAGTACTTTTAATCGGAACGTCAAACCATCAAGAAACAGCAAAAGTCATCTTTGGACTGGTCCCACTTGATTAGTTTGGGCTGTAGAAAAACAATCCATCACACACTCTGAAAATCAGATGGCTAATAATATGTCAATCATGCTGATTTTTATAATATAAAATAATAATATAAAACGGTTTGGATGGAGCCCATTAAAGGTGGGTCCCAATTGTCTGTCCTATATGTTAAAAATCAATACTCAATGCTGAGGGATGGAGCTAGATGTCATCCATTTTAACTCGAGCTTTTTCTGCCATCTTCATCTCTTTCAGTGGCAAAAATAAATGATGGAAGAATTAGCTTTTCGAAAGAGGTAGTTCATTTATTACTTAATTGATATATGATACTAATTAAGAGGGAGACTGATAGGAATAATAATACTACTGTTCCTCTCAAAACTCAAAAGTAGAAGAAGATATAGTGAGATATTAAAGAGAAATGGGGAATGAAAGTGGCAAAAACCATTACTGATCACTTCCTTAATCGAACTTCCTTTAATCAAAGAAGAGGATAGAATCCAGCCACCACTTGTTTAGTCTTCAGAATCAAAATCGTCTGAAATGAAATTTAAGAATATTTTAAAAATTTGAGCATTTTTATAATTTTTTTATTTTATTAAAATATTGGGTAATGTTTTCTATGTTTATTTTGTTTATCTTAGAGTTTATACAAAAACATAATTTTTTTAATAAAATGTGGAAAAATATATGATTAAATCATAGGATTTCATGGTTACAAAATTTTTTATATTGAGAATGATAAACATAATGACTTCCACACTTGGAGATGTGCTTGTTTGGTTTAGAATCTTCCATGAAATCATAATGACTTCTCAACAACCTAATATAATTAGAAAAGGACTATATCTACCTCTCTCTCTATTGTGATTTGATTAGGGATGGCAATGGGTGGGTTTTGTAAATTCTAGATTCTATTTGTCTCACTAAACCCCAAAATCCAACCCCCCCCCCCCCCCCAACATGAAAAATGCAAAAGAAAAACCCTCCTCAACCCTAGCTCTCGCATTTGAGGGTGGAGCGTAGGTCGGATTGGCATGTCGAATTTAAAACTTGAATCTAATTTCTTATTATTTCTTGCTATATGTAATCAATAAACATGTAAAATAACGTGAATAAACATTAAAGTTTCCAATTACAACCAATTATTCTTTATATAAATACAAAATATTATTAACTCCCTTTTGGGGCAAGTACCCACTGAATAGGGTATAAATTGACATCCCTAATTGTGATTCATGAATCATCATGACCCTCACAGAGTTTTGTCATTTTTTATTTTTTTTAAACATAAAAAACCAGTCATATAAGTACATGAAATAAGCATTAAAGCTATGTTTGGTGAAAAAGTGGTTTAAAAAATAAGTAGTTATTTCATAAGTACTTATTATTCCAAACCAGTTAGAGTTATTTTAAGTATTATTTGGGTTATAGTGTTTGCCGAGTCACTTAACCAATAAATATTTATATATGGCACAAAACTGAGCAAAAAATGGAGAAAAAGATAGGGGATTCACATACCTGGAATGATTTCTCAGCCTAGAGTTGCACGTTGCTGCCGCTGGTTTGTGCTGGAGCTCAAATGGAGAAGACACGACGAGATTTTGAAAAAATGATAGGTACAGTTTTTTCCCAAGAAGTTGGAATAAGTGTATAAAATAAGCAATCCCTGGGTTGTTTTTTTAAGTACTTATTTTGAATATAATCACTTATTCGCCCCTTTTTCTCCAAACGCAAATAAATGCTTATTTTACACTTATTGTATGATTCCACTAGTTAATAAGTACTTAAAATACAATGGAAAAAATGGAATGTAGTGTGATGTCTTTTTCAAAATTTTGTCAACTTTAGAATTCCCAAGTTCAACTACCTTCATAAATGTTTTTCTTAATCTTTCCCTTGATCAACTACTTCATTGATTAATACATGTAGGGCATTTTAACTAGTGCATCCGACCATGTACCACATTTATAGTTCATCCATCTTTTCTTATATGCCTTATTCCCTATGAATTTGAGTTTGGGACCTTATTTATGGGGGCATGTCAACCATTAATGCACTTTTTGCAATACATGGATTGCTGCATTTTTAAAAAATCGGTCCCCTATCAAATATAGGGCCCTTCTAATTAACACCAATCTATGAAGTCCCTTCTACAAGTCAAATATAAAGAATTAAAGATAAAACATAGAGATGTTCATTTATGCTTTATTATATTTTATTTTTCAATCTACAACGTTAAGGTTGTGTTTGGATAAGTATCAGGATTTGTGGTACTTAAAGCCCCAAAGCACAAAGTGGGCTTTGTGTTTTTGGCTTAGAAGTCTTTTGACATTAATCACATATATTTTTAAAAGAAAGACTTACCAAAACACTTTTCATCACAGCTCAGAAGTAGAAGCTTATCCAAACATAGTCTAAATCAATGACCCTACCAAAGACAAAACCACAAAATTTTTCTTGACTAAGTGGCAAGGACCTTTGGATTGGAACTTGGAATTTAGAACTTCTTTCATGTTGAAACAAAAATGGTATGTTTACAAGCATGTGAAACCCTTTAGAAAGAACATATGAAAGTTAGCCACCATATGAAAGACCCTTATGTCACCTCAATATGATTAAGTTCTCAATTGAGAGTTCCTTTGAATTGGTAATGTGTGAAGTGCACAATCCATGTCATCTCTACCACATATTGGACCTTTCTGAAGTTCCAACTTTTTAGTACTTAGAAAAGCTCTTGCTTTGTCATATGTTAATAAGAGGTTATAAGGCAGAAACTTTCTCATAAACAAAAATGGAGATCGACACTTTTTCTCTTACCATCTATGTGTTGACATGTAGAAGTATTCATTAACCTTTCTACAGTGCTACTTTGCAGCTTGAAGTTTAGTAGACAATTAGGCTGAGTCTATAAATTAATAAAAATTATTAATTTCAGTTAGGACTGTTCAGTAAACCAACCAACCCGAGTTGGTCAATTTTCTAATATTTTCAATCTACTTTGGTTCAATAATCCTGACCCAACCAGATTGGGTCAGTTTCGATTTGATCATTTTTTAATGAAATGCACAATTTAGGGTGTCTTTTTAAAAACATATACATATAACACATTTGGATCTGCTACAAACATAAAATTACTTCCAACATGATCTAGCTGCGTCTCAAAGATGTTCCACAGTATATTGTTATATATTGATGGGGTTTTACACCGGGGATGACAATCATGTTTGAGATGCACACTTATAGATCACGCTAGAAGAAGTATTGAGATCAATATATTGGTAGCTGATCTGGTCTTGCATATGTAAGTTTACTTTGCTAAGTATTACATTTGCCATTATTTTAGGTAACCTGGACTATGATATATTAAGGGTCAGTTTGTTTGTAGTGTGGATTTCATTTATAATAGCGTGCATGGGAATAAATGGGTTGAGTGCAAATTCTGATGTAGTACTGTTTCAATTTTCACTTTTATTTTATTTGTTTGTGAGAAAATGAAGCACTTCATGTGAAAGAGGATGGAGACAAGATGAAGATTATTTGTTTGAGAGGAGCAAGGTACGTGTTAGGCAAAATGATGTGGTTTGAGAGGAGCAAGGTATATGAGGCAGGTGATGCAAATTTTGCATCAGCTTTTTAGATGCAAAAACTTGCAATATACAAATGCAAATAAAGACAAAAAAAAGTACAAATTTTGCAGCATAAGATAAAAATGCAAATCATGGAATATGGATGCACCAAATTTGTATAGCTAAAAGCCTGAGCATCAAAGGTCAAATTGGCATTAATTTCTGCCACATTGTTCGTTGCAGTATCTTGGACGGCAAACTAATGAAAAGAAGAATTGATGGACCATCCCTGTCACTCTGCTTCAACTATGAGAGCCTGAGACATTCTCTCTATGTAGAATCCCAAACTTATTGAAATGTTCTGAGACGTATATAAAAACATTGTCTTTAAAATATTATTTACCTGTCACTGATATAATTGAATTTGCTATTGGATTACTGAGAAAGATGAAAATCTATAACACCGACTTAATTACATTAAAATGAAATATATATATATATATATATATATATATATATATAGAACAGTGACCTTGGTGTGTCATTTATTGACTTAATACGAGCTTTCTTTCTTGTTGGTTGGAGGGATGAATTCCTCCATTAATGAAATCACTAATAGATTGCAAGTGAAAGTCCATACATTCCATTACTTAAATGCATCTGGTCTGGCTATTGTCAGGTGTCGATCAGAGAATGGACCCTCTCGAGTCCGGAACCGTCGTGCTTTCACTTCTTCTCTAACTAACACCAACTTTCCACCCCCTCACCATTCATTAGGTGTCGTTGGCTGTTGCATTCTCCCGATTTCAATCCATTAACTTTGCCACGTCAACTCTCCATGTGGCATGGATGGAACAGCTTGTCTAGGACAACCCCTGCATGACCCGATTTTTTGAAAAATCCTCTGAAACGACGACGTCACGATGATATGAGATGAGATGAAACCGTGAAACCATAGACAGTTAAAGGGGGAAGGATTCAAGGAGGTACATGGTACAGCTTAGCATCCCTCAGTGACAATCCCTCTCCAGTCTCCAGGAAAACGTGGGCCCTCCTAATCTCCAATCTCTAATCTCTATTATTATGGCCATTATGCCTTTTTAATTTGCCACGTGTTTTATGATGGAGACCCATCATTTAATGCCTCCTAAGATGGATGTTTACTGGGCAAATCATAATTACGTGTTCAGAATGTGCAACCGAACGTTGCCTTGACCTTGCCTTGCCTTGCCTTGCCTTGCCTCTACGAAGGTGGGGCCCACCCAGTTATAGTTCCCGGTCCCCCAGCTATTCAACCCATGTGCTATCTGTCCGGGAGCCCATCGGCCCAGTGTGCAAGCTTTGGCCTGGCCCGTACCCAAGACAGTTCAGACTTCAGAGTTCAGACACGGATAGAGAGAGATAGAGAGAGAGAGAGAGTGTAGAGATAGAGAAAAGAGCCAGAGACAGAGAAGCCAAGTCAAAACTCAAAATTAGTTGACAAAAGTTGAAGCGCGTGAGATTACTTTCTCTACTCGCGCGAGTGCGATCGTTACATGATTTCATTCAGCTTTTGGATTTGTCAATTGTCATGGGCACCCGTTGCGTGTGAGAACACCGTGAATGACAAGTCCTAAGAATCTTCTGCACGTTCTATTTCTAGATTACCCAAAACAAAAAGCGCTCTCTCTCTCTCTCTCTCTCTCATGCGCTCGCGCTCGCATAACAAGAGAATGAGTAATGATCCCATGTGATCAATCTCCCCATATTCCGATAAGCCAGGATCGACAAAGAGGTGGGACCCAGTAACCAGTGTCCTGTTGCAGCTCTTCCAATTGAGAAAACCTCCGCGGGCCGGGTCCCACATTAATGGAAGAGTCCCACTCCGGTCTCTAATAAGTTCCTTCCTCGAACTCCAGCAAAGCAGCAACCCGCCCCTACCTTACCTGAGCTGACGTCAGCCCTACCACACTTTTAAGTCACCCACCCTACTTCCCATTTCCCCACCTTTCCCTTTGCTTTCTTTTTTTTATTCTTTTCCTTTTCCTTCCCTCTTCTGTCTCTTTTTCCTAAAATCGATATCGTACTCCCGGCATACCATAATACGTAACTTCGTTACGTAAATCTTTACCAATCGACGCCACCTGCTTCAGGAATTCTGCTCTTTTGGTCGCAGATGTACGTTTGATGGTGCACCTTGGGAGATACTGAATCTTTCCTTGCATTTCTTCTTCTCAGAGATTCATTTCGGAATCCATGAGAGAGTCGTGACTGCATGGGATCGAGTTCATTTGCAGTCGCCTCCCTGGCCGTTGGATGTGATTTCATCATCACCGCCTATTTCTATATCTGGTTTAACGGTTCAGATCGATGAAAACGACTCAATATAGGGGCGATGCACTGAAAATGGTAAATATTCCTCACACACTATTATTTCCTTCCGAAATATCGAAAATCCCGTCTGAGATAACTACTCCGGCATATTAATAACCCTACATAAGTGAGATGGCTTATGATAGGACAATTTACTTATCATAAGAAGTCTGGGTTATCACTTTTTTTTTATGCACAGCCATCTCGCTTTCTATCTTTCCTCCCTCAAATCCGTTTGTATAAGAGAAGAGATAGGGAGAAAAGTCTTGAAGAGAGAGAAAGTGGGAAGAAAAGACTAACAAAACGACCGTTCGTCGTCGTCCTGCTGCTCCTATTCTACAAATCTTCGGCCGATCTGGACCTTCTCTCCCAATAAATTGAAGAGGGGGTATATAATTTGTTGTTGATTTTCTTTTTGTTTAATTTGATTTTATCTTTTGTTTTTTTTCCTCTTCTGGTCTGGTTGTTGCAGAGTTGGTCGGTTGATTGGTTTCTGAGGACTAAGTTTTTCAAACCGGAAACCCTATTTTGATAATTTCGTGCTCTGTAGGGTTTCTTTTAGAAGTTGGTGTTTACTGGAATTGGACCGATCTGCGAGGGTTTCGATCTTTCCGGCGGTGTCGGAGGACGGGAAGATGTCTTCTCTTAGCAGAGAGCTTGTGTTTCTTATACTTCAGTTTCTCGAAGAAGAGAAATTCAAGGAAACTGTCCACAAGTAGGGAGCAGAAATTATTTTCCCTTTTGGCTATTTCTCTGGTTTTGGAAGCTTGAATTTACAATTTTTGGATTGTTTGCTGATGTCTGGTCGGGTTTGTCTCTGTGCTATGAAGATTGGAGCAGGAGTCGGGTTTTTTCTTCAATATGAAGTATTTTGAGGACGCCGTAACTAACGGGGAATGGGACGAGGTCGAGAGGTATCTCTCTGGATTCACCAAGGTAGATGATAATAGATATTCGATGAAGATCTTCTTTGAGATCCGAAAGCAGAAATACCTCGAAGCCCTAGACAAGTAGGTGGTGAATTTGAAGAATTTAATTTTATTTAATTTTCTTATACTAATTCTATACTCATTTGAGTTGGACTGTGTTTCTTTTTCTCCTTTCAAGGATTTGAGGAGGAATTGTGTCCATATTTATGTGTTTTCTTCTGTTCTATTTTGTAGGCATGACCGTCCTAAAGCTGTAGAAATTCTTGTGAAGGACTTGAAAGTGTTCGCTGCTTTTAACGACGAACTATTCAAGGAAATAACGCAGCTTCTGACTTTGGAGAACTTCAGGTATGTTTCTATTTTTTCATTGCTTTTTTAATTTTCTTCTTTTGTTTTGTTTTTTCTATTGTGAGTATCATGCGGGCATTATTACTTGCAGGGAGAACGAGCAGCTATCTAAGTATGGAGATACCAAGTCTGCTAGGGCAATTATGCTTGCGGAGCTCAAAAAGTTGATTGAAGCGAACCCCCTTTTCCGTGATAAGCTTCAGTTTCCTACCCTGAAGAATTCAAGACTAAGGACACTAATCAATCAGAGGTAAATCATGATGGAAATAATAATGCCTTCCTCTTTCTTATGCTTGTTTATTTGACTACTTTCTGGGAACTAAATGGTTTTTTCTTCTGTTCCACTCTTTGTATATTGAATTGCAGTTTAAATTGGCAACACCAGCTTTGTAAGAATCCAAGGCCTAATCCTGATATAAAAACCCTCTTTGTGGACCATACTTGTGGACAACCCAATGGTGCTCGAGCTCCATCCCCTGTCACTAATCCACTTATGGGGGCCATTCCAAAAGCAGGGGGTTTTCCAGCACTGGCTACTCATGGTGTAAGTAAAATTAGAAGAACCACAGCTCTTTTTAGCAGAGGAGTAGGCAGTTAAGTTTTAGAAATTTGACTTGTGGTGTTGTTCAGCCATTTCAGCCTGCACCCGCATCCCTTCAATCATCTCTTGCAGGATGGATGGCTAATCCATCTCCTGTACCTCATCCTGCAGTTTCTGCTGGGCCTATGGGCTTAACTGCTCCTAATAATGCAGGTATTGATGTTTAAGGACTTCTTTCTAAGATGTTGTTTGGATGTATGTTCTATGACATAGAAATGTCCACAAACATTCCGGAAATCCTTGTATCTTAAAAGTCTTAAGATTTTAAAGTTACACGGTTAATAATGAAATTAACTTTTACTTAAATATTATATATTAATTCATTAAACATATAGTTGAAGAAAATTTTGTGCCACAAAATAAACGTAAATTTTTTAATTACATATGAAGAATTGTTGTTTATGTGGGAACAAGTGAATGTTAATGATAGTATGATACATTACAGGTTTTCTGAATGAGATGTTAGCTTGTGTGCTAAGTTGCTAACATAGTTGGTTTTTTCATTCCTCCAATATATATATATATATATATATATATATATATATATATATAAACTATGCATTTTCCTTTTATTCCCTTTATTTTAAATTCTAGCATTTATCTGTTGACTAATGTATTTTATTGCATTTACATTTGTCTCTCATGGCAACAGCCATTTTAAAGCGTCCTCGGACTCCTACTACCAACAACCCAGCCATGGATTACCAAACAGCAGATTCTGAACATGTTTTGAAGAGATCAAGGCCTCTGGGGATGTCAGATGAGGTACAAATACACATATTTGAATTTCTAGAAATTGGGTTGCTTTTGGTGGTTAATTTTCCCCCTTTACCAATGGTTACATAGTTTGCTTGTGAAAAAAGTTCAAAAGTCATAATTGAATGAACTTTTGTGGAAATTATCCAAAAAAAAGGACTTTTGTGGAAGATGATTTACAAAGGATTTAAAAGTCCTTTTAACAATAGGACCAATTATGGTTATTTACAAATATTTCCTGCTTAGGGATGTTTTAGTCCTAGAACGTTTCTTGACCAAGAAATTGCAAACACATAAATGCAGTTAGCTATAGTAATCTTTGCAATGTGCAAGAGTTTGTGCAGCACTTGTAGTTCATTAATTCATTAAAAGACATGATTTGTGGGTTACCAATTATGACTTTGTTATTTATTATTGTCAGGTAATTCCCATTCATTCTTAACGAGTTGCAAATTATGATTATTTCTAAGGACAGTGAAAACTAAAGATTGCAATGATTTAAGTTTCTTTCAAGGCTTAGGAGGTAGAATATATTTTCCTACACCAAATATTATGATCCTTCTAAATAAAAGGTTCCTGCCCAAATAATTGCCACCATATTAAGTAATATTATTAATTTTTCTGTTTTGGTGTCTAGAATTTTAGCTTAACTAATTTATTGAATTAAAAAGAGGAATAAACTAAGACTTAATGATCATTTCTAGTAACTTGTGCATGCTTTCTTTTGCTTTTATTACTAATGAGTTATCAATTCTTGTTATTCTTACTACTACTGTTTCTGTATTTATTACTATTATTGTGACTGTTAATTGGGAGTTGCTAATTCTGTTTTTTTTTTTTTCCTGATTTTCCTTGCAGGTGAATAACCTACCTGTTAATATCATGCCTGTCACATATGCCAGCCAGAGCCATTCCCAGAGCTTGTACTCTTCTGATGACTTGCCCAAGATTGTTGTAATGACTTTGAATCAAGGTTCTGCTGTCAGAAGCTTGGATTTCCATCCAGTGCATCAAACCTTACTTCTTGGTTAGTTAGATATAGTCCATTTGGAACATCTATCTCCTTTGGTTTTTCTTCTAGGAGGATGCATTTTTGGTCTGGCTTTTGATTGATGTGTGGCATTCTATCAGTCGGAACACATGTTGGTGATGTCATGGTGTGGGAGGTTGCTAGCAGGGATAGGCTTGCGCTTAGAAGCTTCAAGGTTTGGGACCCTTCAGCATGTTCAGTGCCTCTGCAGGTATGACTCCCTGTGCCAAATAAAACCTAGTAAACAAGAAAATTGTATTTGACCTCCTTAGAATCTCAATCTTGAGGTTAATCTGTCTGTTATGTGATTAGGCGGCTCTGGTAAAGGAAACACCAATATCTGTCAACCGTGTTACGTGGAGCCCTGATGGAAGCCTTTTTGGTATGTTTTAAAAGAAGATTTTATTTTTAAAATAAATATCTGTCTTCGTCATACACTAGATGCTTGAGAATAGAAAGTTTGAATATTAGATAATTATTTAAGAAATGCTCGTCTGTCCACTTGTTTAATCCTGTGGGTCCACCTCAGGTGTTGCATACTCAAAGCACATTGTTCACGTGTTTTCTTACCATGGAGGTGATGATCTACGGCACCACCTAGAGGTTTGATCAATCAAAATATCATAATTTTTTTCATAACGGTTCTTATTATTTCTGAATAACCTTCCCTAGCTTTTCTTTACTCCGTACCTATTATTTGCTGAATTTGTTTCATATCCTTTCTTCTTATTCAGATAGATGCTCATAATGGTGGTGTTAATGATCTTGCTTTCTCTCACCCAAACAAGCAATTGTGCTTTGTAACTTGTGGAGATGACAAGCTTATAAAGGTTTGGTTTGTTAAACATCTTTTCTGATTGGATTTGAAGCTTGGGGTCTCTATGTTTAACTGTGGGTTGCGTGCAGGTATGGGATGCAGTATCTGGTACCAAGCAGTACACTTTTGAAGGTCATGAAGCACCTGTCTACTCTGTATGCCCACATTATAAGGAAAATATACAGGTAATGCCAACTTCTGATAGTAAATCAACCCTCTTGGTCTACTTGCTTATTTTGTTGATCATTTTATTGATGTCAATCCTTTTCTTCATTTCTTCTCTGTCTCTCTTCTCTCAGTTTATCTTCTCAACGGCATTAGATGGGAAGATCAAAGCATGGTTGTATGATAACTTGGGGTCAAGAGTTGACTATGATGCACCAGGTCATTATTGTACCAGGATGGCATATAGTGCCGATGGGACAAGGTATACATGGTGCTTTGTATTTCCTTCAATTATTCATTGTAATGATTCCATTTCTCATCACAATGATGACAGACTGAGTTCTTAAATTTTATGATGTTTAACTGAAGCATCTGTCTGTATGATACTGCTTTCAGATTGTTTTCATGCGGGACCAGTAAGGATGGGGAATCGTATATTGTGGAATGGAATGAGAGTGAGGGAGCTGTGAAACGAACATATCATGGTTGTGGAAAACGTTCTGTGGGTGTTGTGCAGTTTGATACCACTAAAAATCGATTCCTAGCGGCTGGTGATGAGTCTGTAATAAAATTTTGGGACATGGACAATGTAAACCTCTTGACAACTACTGAAGCAGATGGTGGATTACCGGTAATAGAATATGCTTCATTATGTGGTCTACTTAGTTTGACTTTTGTTTAAGAGCAGATTACCAGTAGTAGAATAGCTTTCATTACTATTTTTTTTTTTTTATAATAATAGCATAGTTATCATTACATTTTTATTATAATGGCATAGATTTCATGTTGTGGTTATTTGAATTTATTTATGTTTTTTTGCTAATCTATTTTGTTTCAAATATTTTCTAGCCATCTCCTTATATCCGGTTCAGCAAGGAAGGTATACTATTGGCTGTTTCAACGAACGACAATGGGGTCAAAATTCTTGCAAATGCAGATGGGCTTCGATTGATACATGCAATAGAAAGTCGTCCATTTGATGCTTCTAGAGTTGCTTCTGGATCTGCTATGAAGGTATACTTATCTTTAGAATCTTTTAACCTGTGCAAGGGCACGTCTGTTAAATGTAGGTGATGATTTGTCATGCAGGGGCCCACACTTAACCCATTTTCTGCTGTAACTGCTACAACTGGAACAAGTATGGGGGTTGCTGATCGAAGTGCTCCAGTAACGGCGATGGTTGGGCTGGTTAGTATTTAAAATCTTTTTCACGGGATGGCCATCTACCTTATAAAGTGCTTATTCATGTATTATTTTGTATTCTTTTGTGGTTGAACCACTCCATTTATTGCTTTATACAGTTCTGGTTTTGCTATTTTTGAGCCGATATGTTAGTTGGGGTATTCCACAGTATTTGTGCATCCACTTGTAACTCATACTGAATTTTTGTCAGAATGGCGAGGGCAGAAGTTTGGCAGATGTGAAGCCAAGGATTGTGGACGAATCAATAGAGAAGTCTAAGATTTGGAAACTGACTGAAATCAGTGAACCATCTCATTGCCGCTCCCTGAGGCTCTCTGATAATTTGTCAGCAGCGAAGGTATGGATACTCTGTTTTACAGGCCCTTAGAAGTTACTGACTAGGGTTTCCAACTTCTCTGGATCTTCACATGCAAGTGTCATGGAGACCAACATTTAAGATTAGCAAGTCTACGTTCCTTGTTGGTTCATTCAAATTTCAGCATGATGCCAATCCACCTTGTTGGTTCCTTGTGTGACCTGTTGCTATATGACTTCTGCAGCATTTTAGTTTAACCTTCATGTCAACTACTTTTTTGATGATCCGTCTACTTGATATTAATCAAAATATCAGCTAATCTCCTTTTATTTTATGTACAAACACATGCTGTGAGTACATATTTGGAGGATTCACTGATTTTTTATTTACATGCATAGTTGTCAGCTTGGAGGTGGATGACATTAGAGCTGTTCTACAACTCACAACCCCCTGATGTCCCCCCGACCTCCTTCCGAACAAACAAACAGATAATAAGAGGAAGAAAACTGCACAGTATAAATTTAGGTTTTTCTGCAACTTTTATGTGGTGAAAATTTGGTAGGTTATTTGATTAGCTTAGGCATCAATGACATGAGGATGCTACACATGGATTTAGATACAAGTGTATCTGAAAGAAGCATGCAATAGCCTGCAGCAGCTAAAATGGTTATATTTGATTCAATCATTGATGAATGCATTCGATGCTTATTCCCTGAAACTATATGCCCTAAAATTGTTTATTGACACCTGAATCCACCAAATCCTTTGCATCTCCCCCTTTGTTTCCTACAAAGCCTTCAGCCTTGGCACAAGGACAGTAATGGTGAGGATGCTGGTACTTTAATTGTGTAGCTATCTTCCTCATTCTTTGTTGAATGTTCCAGCGTCAATTAAATTCATATTTTTTCCTTTTCTTTTTTTCTGGTGTGTTTTTCATTACTTGTACGAGTGTAAGAGCGCGCAATCTAATATGGCAATGCAATCATCAAATTTAATTTGGGATTAGTTTTCTTGAAAAAGAAGAGTAGAATTTGGGAAGGACTGATCTACTACATTAGGCTATAGTGGGAGGGTGCACTACTGTGCTCTGTTAAAGCAACCTAACATGTTGCAGTGACTTAGTAGTACCTTGACTTGCTCTGCCTTCATGGCTCCGACGAACTTCATGCTGGCTTGTTGTGGGTATCAAATTGCTAAATACAATATTTGCTGCATTGTACATGGTGTGCAAACTCACTCAGTAACCCTAAATGATGGCACTACACAAGCTGCTTTACCTCTAAGTGCTTTGGCTTTCCCTCTTTCTAAATCTGGTCTCAAGCTGTTTGATAGTGGGGCATCCAGTAGACCTGCTGATAAAAGCTTTCCATGAGCTGCTTCCTCTTCATTCTTTTTCATTCAAGTCATACATCAAAGTATATCTTTTGGAGGCCAATAAGCTCCTTCTTTGACTTGGGGGGTTTTCCTATGTTCAACTAAAGTGAGTACAGTTCCTTTGTGGAAGTATCTGTATTACCATTTAGCCACGAACCTTATTTGGACATTATATTGGTACCCTATTTAAAAAATTATTGAAATACACATTGATTACTATTTCATTTATTTCACTGGATTCTAATTATATAAGAATTGCTTATTAGCCAAGAATAACCACCATAATGTTTGTTGGCATTTCTCTTAGATGGGATTTAAAGATAGAGTTTGGTTCATTTTGTGCAATTGTGACATATTATATGGTTTTCTGTAAATATGAGATTAGCTAGTGATATTTGGTAAACATTAGGAGCTTTACAAGGACATAGACGTGTGAACTTGATAAATTTTGTTGGACACTAGGCAGTTCCAATCCATTTTGAGGAAAAATTGATGGAGATGATCAACTCCCATTGAGATGCATACAAGTCAAATACTGTGCAACACAAACCACTGACCACTCATTTGGTCCCTGCATCATAGGGCTCTTGATCAATAGCCAAAAATTATTCTTGGATTGTGTTGCTTGAGTGATTTATTTTCTAAGTCTCTTTTTTTTCAATAGATTTGTTTGGCATGCTTTGCCATGTAACTTGAAGATTCAATTACCATTAACATGTCTTGGGAAATTCAGTATTCTTCTATTACTGAGTCAACTATATTGTCTTCCATTGATCTTTCTATAGGTTTTGATTGGCTACATGGTATTTTTATTTTCCTCTTCTGCTCATAAATATTGTCAATTGTTGCAGATTTCCAGATTGATTTATACAAATTCAGGAGTTGCTATACTGGCATTAGCATCAAATGCAGTACACAAGCTTTGGAAATGGCAACGGAATGAGCGAAACATAGGGAAGGTGTGTCTTGGTTATGGGTTCTTATTTTCGATTTATCTTCTCAGGTCCCATGATCTCTAACTAAATTATTTACCAATTGTAGGCAACTGCTACTGTACCACCGCAACTGTGGCAACCTGCAAGTGGAATATTAATGACAAATGAAATAAATGACACGAACCCTGAAGATGCTGTTCCATGCTTTGCACTTTCAAAGAATGATTCTTATGTTATGTCAGCTTCAGGAGGGAAGATTTCTTTATTCAACATGATGACATTCAAGGTAAATAGCATGTCATAGGCATGCACTTTTCTTTGGGTTTCAAGACTAAAACAACCAACAGTGCATACTGATTTACCTTTTTTTTGTGCTTTAGACAATGACAACATTCATGCCCCCACCACCGGCAGCTACATTTCTTGCCTTCCATCCGCAGGACAATAACATCATTGCTATAGGCATGGAAGACTCCTCAATTCAAATTTACAATGTCCGGGTTGATGAGGTTAAGATATTCTTATACTGAATCCTAGATTTTGTTACTTAATCATCACCATCCAAGCCTCATCCCAACTATATGTAGTTGGCTACATGAATTCTGTTTTGCCAGTCTGTTCTATTTAATGCCCATATCCATTATTAAAACTGAGATTCTGTTGACTAGGTTTTGTTAATTAAAGATGTAATAGCAAAACTGAGATTCTGTTGTGTATGTTTTCAACAGGTTAAAAGTAAGCTCAAAGGCCATCAGAAAAGAATAACAGGCCTTGCCTTCTCTAACGTTCTAAATGTGCTTGTATCTTCAGGAGCTGATGCTCAGGTATGCAATATTCACATCCTGCAAGTTCTATATACCTTCCTATCTATGCCATCTGTAATTCTATATAAAGTATGAATGCTCAAAAATATAGCAACACATGGTTTCTTTGGTGGCTGTTTCTTTATTTGGATAAAAAGGATGATAGAATGGGGGAAAATAAGACATGGGTTCAGTAATTTGCTGCCCTTAAAGAAATTGCAAATTCCATTATGGAGTTATCCACTAACACCCCCTCTAATTGTTTTCCAGCTCTGTATTTGGAGTACGGATAAATGGGAGAAGCAGGGTAGTAAATTCTTGCAGATCCCAACAGGGAGAGTGCCAGCTCCTCTTGCAGAGACACGTGTCCAATTTCACCAAGATCAGATTCATTTACTGACTGTCCATGAGACACAAATAGCGATATATGATGTGTCTAAACTAGAGTGCCTTAAGCAGGTAAGGTGAAAGTGCATGCAGTTTTTTAGGGTTTATGTAATTTCTTTTTTGTGATAAATTTTCTCATGATGCTTGGTTGACTTGTGTTCATGCACGGTCTCTATCATTCCTGGTTGCTACATTGCAAGAATTTCTGAGGTTGTGCTTACCATAGGGGGTATTAGTGATCTTACTATTAAAACTTTGTTTTCCATCAGTGGTTTGCCCGAGAACCAAATGGTCAAATCACACATGCTACATATTCCTGCGATAGCCAGTCCATTTACACAAGCTTTGAAGATGGAAGTATAGGTGTTTTCACTTCTACAACACTCAGATTGAGGTGTCGGATTAATCCTACTGCTTATCTGCCTTCTAATCCAAGGTATTTTATCTCTGTCACTGATGAATGGATGATGACTCTATCTACATTGCAAGTTTGCTCCCCCAGTAACTCTCTCTCTATACATGGGATGTTTTACTTGATGCAGCTTGAGGGTGTGCCCACTTGTTATCGCGGCTCATCCGTCTGAACCCAATCAGTTTGCCGTTGGACTGAGCGATGGTGGAGTTCATGTACTTGAACCACTAGAATCGGAAGGAAAATGGGGCGCCGCACCACCTCCAGAGAATGGTTCAGGAATGGCTGGTTCAGATCAACCATCGAGGTGATGGTGAAGGATATCACAGTGACGACGAATTACCGCTTGACGCTTGCATCTCATTTCACTCATCCTTGTGGCTTGGGGGGGGGGCATTTTATCCAAAGGGGTAGCTGCATGACGTACGTAATCTCTCAGCATACAGGATACATGGGAACATTTGAAGGCGACATCTTTGATCTCTGGCTACACTTGGATAGGAATCAGTCCCCTCCCGTGCGTTGTGATCAAGTGAGAGAGAGAGAGAAAAAAAATGATGGATGGTGTAAATGTATGAGAGGCATTTTGTCTTCGATTTATTTTATTTTATTTGTTGTTTTTGGGGAGGGGGTGGGTATTTGTTTGGGTGGGAGGTGAAGTTCAATCAATGCAAAGCAAAAATCAGGGGTTGAAAATTGGAATCATGGGAGTTTTTCTGATGTACTTTATTCTAAAGTGTTATTCTTTCCAGATTCAAGCATACACGCCATTTGGTTAGATTGCTTACTATCCTTTGAACGGTGAAACAGAAAAACATATGGTAACGGCAGATCTGAATGTCAAATGAAATGTGTTAGTGGATGTAGAGAATTAGGGTCGCTTCACTTGGACCACAGTACGTAGATATGAATGTCTCAATGAAATGTGTAGGATTTGGGAAAGCAAAGGAGTCTGATTTCCAACCAAAATGTTGAACGGTTGAACCACAAATTGAAGAACAGAAAAATGCTCCCCACTACGAGGTCCAGACTTCCAAAGGATTTTAGATTTGTGAGTACTGAGTTGAGTAGTGATCATATAGTCATATGGGCTTTTGTTTTTGTCTTTGATTTCTGGGCTTTTGGGACGTGGGAGTAATGCCAAAGAAATCAACTCCAAAATTGCCACGACCCTCGCCTGTCTGGACAAGAAAAGCTGCCAGTGACAACAACTCTCCATCGTCCCACGCTTAACCATCAGAATTATAGTATTATAGTGGGTTCTCGTATATCAACTAGACATACCTTTCTCTTTTACTTATTATGTTTTCCTAAACAGATAGAAGCCCAAATCACAACTGGGCCCCTACAACCGCTTCCCGCACAAATGACAACATAAACAATCCCTTAATCATACTCGGGGTATTGAGTTGAGCTTGTGCCTTGTTTGTTGTTCACTTAAAATTGGGCCCACCCAATCAGACGGCTAGAGTCGACGGTCATGGGACTGTGATGTGTAGCACACCGAATTGTCCCGTCTTTTAAGCTTAATCGTGAGGTGGCAGAACTACGACTCTGCCATGTTGCTTTGCTTCGACACGTACACGCTCCATTACATAACGTCATAACCTCCTCCAAAATTAGTATAAATGTGGGTGGGGGACTCTGTGTCTAAGCTCTCTAAGCCTCTAGACTTATATTTATTAGTGTCAGCCAGCAGCGACAATGCAAGCAGCGATGGAGTTGAAGAACAACACCCAACACCAACAGTCTGTCGAAGGTGGTCATGGTCAATGGTGGTGGAGGGAGAAGAAGGTGAAGGATCTCATGGTCGAGAAAAGGAGGCTCGTCGAGGTCCCCTACACGGCTTCCCTCACCCACACCATGAACGCCTTGATTGCCAACCATGTGGTGGCTGTCCCCGTCGCTGCGCCCCCTGGCCAATGGATCGGCGCCGGTGGCTCCATGATCCTCGAGTCCGACAAGCAAACCGGTGCTCCACGCAAGCACTACATCGGCATGGTCACCGTGTTCGACATCCTGGCCCACATCGCTGAGAACGGTGACGGCGCCGACTTGGATAAGCGCATGTCGGTCCCCGTCTCTTCCATCATCGGCCACTGTATAGAAGGTCTCAGTCTATGGACTCTCAACCCCAACACCAGGCAGGTTCTTTCTTTCTTTATCTCCATTTCCCTCCTTAATCCATACTTTTCATATTCATGTTCATGTATATGTTTCTCATGATCCTTATTGCAACCCAAATACTAGATTCCTCTGATCCTGGGTTATTTTGTTCTTCGAAGAAAGAGTGGTAACACAGAGAACCTGCCTGCATATTTGATTCCTGAAACCAAACACCACTTTCGGATATTAGACATTTTGGGGAAATTTGTAGAAGAGAAAAAAATATCTCACTTCAGGAGTGCTGTTTATTGTTCAACAAAGTTAGTTGTCTAAAATTTCATGACTACTTAGACATCTCTGATCCTCTTTGAAAGTAGAAAACGCATTATTCGTGTACTACCCAACTAATTCCGTGGACACTTATGCCAACCTCCTTCGATGAATGTTGGATCACCCTGTGTTTTATTCTTCTTTTTCCTGAAATGCAGCATTATAGATTGTATGGAAGTGCTGAGCAAAGGTATCCACCGTGCTTTGGTTCCAGTGGAGGGTCATTCGGAGAACATTTCCGGAGCAGAGCTGAAAGAATCAGCATGTAGCTATCGGATGCTCACCCAAATGGATGTCTTGAGTTTTTTGAGGATGCACAGCTCTGAGATGGGAAATATCTTATCACCCAGTGTTGGGGAATTGAAGGTCATTGCTGAAAATGTTTTTGCTGTAACCAACCGGGCAAAAGTCATAGAAGCTATTAAATGCATGAGGACTGCCTCCCTTAGTGCTGTTCCAATTGTTGAAGCATCAGATGCTACTGAAGAAGATCACACCCAGCTTATCGATGTATGTGTTCTCAAGCTGCTTCTTATACTAAGTGATTCTTTTTCTTTCTGGATTAGGCTTGGATTTTATTCATTTAGTCTATTCAATCTGCATTTGAAATGGAAATTCTATATCATATATATTACAGAAACTTTGGTTCTGTCTGTGGAAGTTGGTTAATAGTATGTACCGTTGGAGTAGCTCAATTATACATTTTCTTCTTCAATCTTTCATCGTATTCAAGTTTAATCAAAGTGCCCATGGTGACAACACTGAAGTCATGGGTTCTGTCACAACTGATACACCAAATAAAGGAGAAAAAGAAAGAAACTACCTAGATAACCACATTGATATTGGTTGAACATTGCTTCACTATCCTAGGTGATTTTACAACTCATAGAATTAAGTTCTGCTTCACGTGTTCTACTTCTCCAGCACTGACTTGCCATTTGCCTGTATAACTGTATTGCAGGGAAAAGGTAGGAAACTCATAGGAACGTTCTCTGCAAGCGATCTGAGGGGATGCCCAATTGCTTTACTGCAGTCATGGCTGTCTATTGGTGTTATAGAGTTCATAGAGCATATATCAATAGCCCCCAGTAATCTTGCGGGTGATTTAGGCCATTCAGCAAGAGAACTGGTAACTTGCTACGCCAATTCAAGCCTTTCTGAAGTCATTGACAAGGTTGTTGGTGCACATGTGCACCGAGTGTGGGTTGTAGACCAACAGGGTTTGCTTACAGGAGTTGTATCACTGACAGACATGATTCGAGTGATAAGGGAGTCACTGTTGTCCGAATTTGGAGCGACATGAGTGTCTGTACATGCCGACTGAAGGTGTTTTGGTGTCTTTGGGTGCCTGCTCTGATGTTTCAGACCTCTGCAGTACAGGCTAACATGTTAACATGTACATACCGACTCCTGAGTAGGTTGTGAGTTGTCTGGAATTTCATGTTTCTCAGGCAAGTCTGGAAGCAAGGAATGCAGTGCAGTGAAAATTTTCAGAGTTATAATGGGACGATGTTCAGTTGTAGTGTTTTGAATTTAAAAACAAATTCTTCATCTTCCACCTGCTGCACATTCTGACATGTATGCATTCCAGTTTAAACCTTCAGCTGCTCCAAATAGAAAGTTGGTCTAATTGGCTAGCATAAGCTAGATCCAAATTCTAATTGGACAGTCTTGATTCCCACATGCATGGGATTGGGTCTTGATTTCTTATCTGGGTTCTCATGCATGGGATTCGGGCTTTATTTCTTATCTGGGTTCTCTTGATTTCAACTTCTGGACCACCCTTTGCTTGCCTGTAGTCTCGAGATAAACTACAACTGCAGCAGCAAGAACACAGAAATTAAGAGAACTATGAACACAGAAATAAAAAGAACTATAGAAAGGGAATTTGGACTTTGACATTTTCACGATTATAATCGAAGAATCTGAGGAAAATAAAAGAAAAAAAAGTTGGCTGAGTGATTCCAATCAGGACGAAGACCGGCGAGCAGAGTTGGTGGGTCAGTTGTATTGATTTAATTTATAGGGATTAATGGAATTGTTGATCAATTATAGGAGTATGCGCAATACCAACAAAACACACAATATATTGGAATGGGGTTGATCTACATATATAATTCTACATTTGAGGGAGGAACATAAGAAACATGATAAAAAAATAGCAACTGCATTCAATCAATTTTGATTGAGCCTTAATCAACAGCTCAATCAGATTTAGCACATCAATGTTTGCCTTTTTCCCACCTCTAGAGATTACAGATTCGCGGATCGATACCAACGTATCCAATTATGATTTATAAGATTCGTTAAGTTTCAATTGAGAAAACCATGCCATACCTTATGGCTTATTCAAGGTAAAGGAAGTGGAATTAATGGAGCAAATAGTTTTTATTGCAAATTACAGCATAACGGCAACGATGCAACAGACGCTAATAAATTATGTTGTTCACTTGCAATCATTTGTCTATGTTGAATTTTGGTTGAGAGAGAGAGAGAGAGAGAGAGGATAGGTGTTTGGTTCTTGAAAGAATATTTTTTTTCTTTGTCAATTAAATAAATGATAGATAAAGATTATTGAAATAAGAAGTGGAAAATAAGATTTAAGACGGCCTCCATAGTTCCTACTACCCCTGTACATTTTGAAAATTTGATGTCTGAGCTTTTGGGTTATCCACTGAGAGAGCTCTAGCACTATAATACTAGTGTTTTGATTTGATATAGCTCTTAGAATAGAGTTTCTTGACCCGTTACGACTTAGGAGAGATGTAATGCAGATATCTCTCTTCCACATATCAATTTCTTCTTCCTACTTGTGTCTCAACACAATTTCTTGATAATCTCTGTTCTATACTTCTATTGTGAATGTGGTTAACAAACAAAAAACAGGACAAGAAAGTAGTCGAAATTTTCAATAGCAGAGAGAAAGCAGGTGGCTCCAACAGAGCCATAGATAGTAAAAAAAAAAACACTCACGGCAAACGTGAAGACCAGAGACCACACACAGTCATGGGGATACATTTCTGCTGGGCTACGCTCCATTTGAAACTTGTAGTGGACCATCATTGGTGTCAGCAATCCATGTAACAACAGTGGCCTCTAGGCTGGGGCTATCTAGCGCCTTACTAGCTACCATGAATGAATATACAAACCGGTGAGCGACGAACGGTGGAAATAGAACAGAAAAGCAAAAAAGTTCAGCTTCCATTTTCAATCGAAGGAGTAAAAAAAAATTCTGTGGGATGCGTTTAGGATCTCTCTCTCTCTCGGCTTGGGTCTCATCCTTGCTGCGAAAATGCTGTATTTTTTTATTTTCTCTCGCTGATTTGGCATTGGCGGTGAAAGGGTGACAAACAAAACGCGATCACGGTGGGACTCGAACCCACAATCTCCCGCTCCGGAGGCGAGCGCCTTGTCCATTAGGCCACGCGATCTTGATTGACTTTTTTAACTAAATAATTATTAAGGATCCTTTGAAAAGAAAAAAAATATAAATATCTATAGTGTAAATACATTTATACTACTTTAAAGCACAAATTACCTCAAGTATATTTATGGAATTTCCTAAGGATAAAATTTGGGAGAATGACCAATCAGCCCATATCAAAATTTTATAACCCCATAGTACAAGGGGAATGCATCTTGACCATGAATTGATGCCAAATTCATAGGCAGGATGTGGTTTATAGGGGGGAGAGGGTTAATAGTAGGGTGGGCTGGAATTCAGAATTCTACATCAGATGTACCCGTACTTCTCTGATAAAATTACCCCTCTATATTTAAATTTAAATTTATTAATAAAAAATAAGGAAAAATATGGTAATTGATTCTTGATAGTAATTGAGTTTTTCTCTTTTTCTTTTTTTTGGTAGAAAACAAACAACACAACAACAGAAAGAAAAGAAAAGAACAAAGAACACAGAACACAAAACCACAGAAAACTAAGGAGGATCAGAGGTCCTCTCCGCAAAGTCAAGCATCTGAGCCACATCTTCAACACTAAAAGGCGGGAGCATCCAAGGCGGGGGATGCTTCCAGAACTCCTGAGAACCATTCTTTCCTATGGCAGCCAGCCTATGTGCTGCTCCAATGGAAGCCCTCTTTGCCAAAATTACCTTCAAAGAGAAGTCAAATAAAGCAAATAGGCTGTGAAGGATCGACCAGATAACAAGCTCATAATTAAAAGATCTCCTGGTAACCACAGACACAAGAGTAGAGGAGTCACAGAAAAATATTAATAGAGCTTAGGCCCAAACCATAAAGGAACAAAACACACTCTTGAACTGTTGTGGCCTCTGCATAGAGAGCAGACAACACTTTACAAGGTCCACATTTAGCAAAAAAATAAGTGTTTTTTGTTAACAGAAACACAAAAACCAAAAGCACTACAGCCTGCTCCAAAGCTTCCATCAGTCATAGCAATACACCCCTCACACACCAGCCATCTTTGCAAGAAAGGCTTGTCCACCAACTTTTTATGCAGAGAACAGTCGATTGATTTTGGAGAGGAAGCTCTCTTCACTTCCATCCTCAACCTACGAACAACTCTAAGAGCATTAAAAGGGCTCGGGGATACAGACTCAAAAATGAAGCCATTTCTAGCTTTCCAAATATTCCATAGCACAATAGCAGATAGTTCCAGAGCATCTTTTCCCACACAATATAGCATGATCACACATAAACAGGACATGCATAACAGATTCAGGCTCTTTGCCACAAATTGGACAAAGGTCTTCAGTTCATATCTGCCTCCTCACTAGAACTTGTTTTACTGCTATACTATTATGGCAACATTCCATAAGAAGTGTTTTATCTTCTAGGGGATTTTAAGGGCCCATATTTTCTTCCATGGCTTGTTTCTAGAGGGGCTTTGGGTTAATCTTTGAGAAGATGGTTGTTCCTTGTTGGCTAAACACTGATAAATTGATTTTATTGAGAACTTACCTTTTGGATCTGGCTTCCACATTAAAATATCCTTCCCTCCCCTTCTAGGTCTTTCAAATTTTCTTATCATTCCAATGGTATAAGGGTCAAACAAATCATTTAATTTTCTATAATCCCAGTCCGAGATTTATGAATTTAGCAAGTCAGCTACTTTAAACTTCTCACTATCTTTGGGTTGAGGACCCATTGGTTTGTAATGAGGAAGCTCATTTATCCATGCGTCCTCCCACAGTGACAGATCCTCTCCAGTGGCCACACTCCAGGAAACCCTTTCCCTTAGCACTTCTCTCCCTACCAATAAGCTTCTAAATCCCCAAGAGCAGAATTTGGGAGCTTTAAAGCTCCAAAAATTATTGTCCCCTAAGTATCTTCCCATTATAAGTTTGCACCATAGACTATCCTTATTAGTACACACCCTCCAGGCAAGCTTAGACAGATGAGCTAAGTTAAAAAGATGAGGGTCTTTGAAACCCAGCCCTCTTGAGAATTTGCTTTTACAGATATTGCTCCAGCTCACCCAGTTGACCTTTTTTTGCATGCTACTCTCCCCCCACAAGAATTGTCTTTGAATTCTCCTAATTTTTTCACAAATTCCTATAGGAATGAGGAAGGCTGATATTGTATAAGCTGGGACTGCCATTAGCACTGCTTTAATCAGCACTTCCTTACCTGTAGGAGAAAGAAAATTTGGCCTTCCAACTCTTTGATTTGGTCTCCAATCTTTCACAATTATAATTAAAGCACCGTTTTTTTGACTTTTAGGTAAACCTAGGTAGTTTGAAGGAGAAACAACCTTTTTAACCCCCATCACCCTGAATATCATTTTTTGGAATCTATGATGCATTTTGGGACTAAAAAAATTTCAGATTTAGAGAGATTCACCTGTTGTCCTGAAGCTTGGCCATATTGGTGGAGGATTTCCAGGATCAGACCTCCTTACTCAATGTTTGCTTCTGTGAAAACATAGGAATCATCTGCAAAGAATGGATGTGTGATGGCAGGACAATTTCTGTTAATTTTAACTTCTGAAAGTCTACGAAGAGAATGAGCATTATGAATAGCCAAAGATAACACTTCAGAGACTAAGAGGAATAAATACGGGGATAGAGGATCTCCTTGCCTAAGACCCCTGGCTGGATAGAAAGTCTGACTCAAGTTGCCATTAATAATCAGCTGGTAGGAGACTTAAGAGACACACTACACAACCCACCCAATAAAGATTTGACCAAATCCCATCCTTTGCATCACTGTCTTCGGAAAAGGCCATTCTACCTTATCATAAGCCTTATTCGTATCCAACTTTAGAACCATGAAGTTCTTCTTTTTTTGGTAATTTTCATAAAGTGGATGAGTTCATGGGAGATTAGCACATTATCCAGAATGGATCTACCCGGGACAAAAGCATTTTGATTTTGGCTTATAATATTTGGTAGAAATGGCTTAAGTCTGTTTATATTATCTTAGCTATTGTTTTATACAGTGTGTTGCAAAGACTTATGGATTAACACAATGATCGTTTCTGGAGACCTACACTTAGGGATTAACACAATGGTCGTTTTATTTATCTCTTTGTGAAGTTCTCCTTTCTGAAAGAAATCTTTGACTACTTTTGTAAAGGTGGGTCCTACCTCCTTCCAGAACTATTGATAAAAAGAGTTTGGAAAATCATCCGGCCCAAGAGCTTTGTGAGGGTTCATTTGGATCAAATCCTCCACTATTTCCTCCTCTTCTATCTCTCTTTGCATCCATTGGTTGTCTTCATCACTTACTAGGTTTGGTATTAACATTAAGAAGTTGCTCCTCTGCATTTGGGTTGACAGATTCGAAAATCTTCACAAAATTCCCCACTAGATGATCTCTAATTTGGTCCTAGCCTGATATATCCAATTATTCCCTTCATCCTTCAAAGCCGCTATCCTATTTCTAGCTCTTCTCCTTAAAGTTGAATGGTGGAAAAATTTTGTATTCTTATCTCCAAGGTTTAGCCAATTCTGCCTAGATTTTTGAGCCCAAAACATTTCTTCTCTTTTCAATTCCTCATCCAAATCCTTCTCAAGCTGACCGACTCTTGACGAAGTATAGGAACTGCTTGGGGCATTTTGCTCCTTTTTTAACTCGACTTGAATGGACTTAATTCTTTTCTACACTTTCCCAAATACTGCCCTGTTCCACTTCCTTAGGTTAGTTCTTAATTTGTTGTTTTTTTCCACTACTTCCTTTTGGCCACTACTATTGCTGATCTAGGACCAAACCTTTGTTACTAATCTTGGGCAGTCCTCTTGGATCGCCCAAATATTTTCAAATCCGAAAGGTTTGTTCCTTCTACACTAAACTGGGTTAGTGTCTAGCATAATTGGTATATGATCTTACCCCCCCAGTTGGTAAGTGTTGGAGCCTAGCCTCCTGAGACAAATCCAACCACTCACCATTTACCATAGCTAGATCAATCCTCTCTCTCACATTTTCTGACCCCTCTCTTCTGTTATTCCAAGTGAATCTTGGACCATGGCTTTGGATGATTTTGCAGCCTAAAGTTCTCAGCAGCTCCCTATTCCTTCTCAAATGACTTTCTGATATTTTATTTCTCCCTTCCTTATCTTCTTTATTGAAGACCAAATTCATGTCTCCTACGTTGACCCAAGGACCATCACACAATTGAGCCAGTCTTTCCCATAGGTTCCTAACGTTATCTTTTTTTTTGCTTATTTGGTTCCCCATAGACAAAAGATATTCTCCACCTTCCCTCGGCTTCATCTTCCACATCTGCTGTAATTATTCTTGCACATGCCTGCTTGATTTGTAATTTAACCTCATTTTCCCATAGGATTATCATTCCCCCTGCTAGACCCTCTGCATCCACCCCCAGCACTCCCAATCATTAAACCCTGGCAGTTTTTTCCTACATTGAGCTACTAAGCATTTTGTTTCCATTAAGAAGATTATATTTGGCTTAGTTTTCATGCAGGCTCTCTTGAGACTCCGAACTGTCAAGGGAGAGCCTAACCCCTGGCAGTTCCAACTCAAAATTAACATGACTACTTTGGGGGCTAATTCTAGGCAGCCTCCCTCACCTTTTTCAATTGATAGACTCAATACCCTTTACACATTTCTGAAACTTCCACCCTTTTCTCCCTATGCTTTTCTAGTTCTTTCAACAGTAGACCCCAAGGAAACCCACTCGGCCTTAGGCTATTATAAAAAAGACCCATTTTAAATAGTATTCCTCCATTATTGAAACTCAACCCTTTTTATTTTATTTTTAATTTTTTTTTCCTTTTGAAGGATCGCCAATTTCTGCATGCTAAAATTTTTCCAAACGACAATAAAGTTCCTCCTTGTTTTTCCAAAGCCCTCCCAGCTTTTTTTGAAAACAAAATTGGATTTTCAGTTCTAACTTTTTTACTATTAAAATAAAAGGATTTTTTGTTATAGACTGTTGCCTCTTGCTCTGCCGGGTTGCCTCCCCCAATACCTCCTTCTCCATTTATTAAATTAAATAAATTATTATCTATAAAATTGTATTTATTTAATTTACTAAATTATTTATTTATTTAAAAATAATCACTATTTACGCTCATTTCACTATATGAAATAAAACAATGTAAATCATTTATTTCTTCTCTCTTACTTTATTCTTTTCGTCTCAATTCTCTCTCTCTCTCTCTCTCCCCCTCAAATCCAATATTTAGGATTGTTAGTGGGTCAAGTCTGGTTTGGGATAGCCTATACCAGTCTTGTTCCAATAAACTTTTATTTATTCATTTTATTAAATTAAATAAATTGTTTTTCTATAAAAAATTATTTACTTAATTTATTTAGAAATAATTTGCTAATAAATTGTTATTACTAGCTAAACCAGAGCCCAACATTTAGAGCTATCAATAGGTTAAGTTTGGTTTAGGATAGCTTGTATCAATCTTGTCACAATAATAAATAAACTTCATTTATTTATTTATTTTGTTAAATTAAATAATTTATTTATTTAACAAAATAATTTATTTTGTTAAGTTTGGTTTAGGATAGCTTGTATCAATATTTATTATTTTTTTAAAATAAATAAATAATTTATTTATTTATTTTGTACCTGTCCTATCACAATAAAGTTTTATTTATTCATTCATTTATTTATTAAATCAAATGAATTGTTATCTATTTGTTTTACTAAATTACTTTCTCTTTCTCCTTGAGCCCAATATTTAGGACTATGAACAAGTTGACAAATTATTATTTTGTCAATACCCTTTGTGATATTTTAGATTTTGGTAAAATTTTTTATTATTGTTATTGTTATTGATTTTTATTTTTATACATATTGTCAACTTTTGATCTAAATGGTTGTAAGAAAAGAAATAACATTTTGCTAATTTCCCAGAGAAAGAGGGTGACAATGGGTAATCGTCGCTATAATATTGCTAATTCCCCATATAAACAACATTTTTATTTTGTTTGTGTAATCGTTACTATATTGCTTCTAAGTATGAAACCTTTTTTTTTGTGTCATTTCCACCACTATCTAAACTTTTTCATTAAAAAACTAAGCCTCAACCTCCAACACATACTAAGATAATATACCTATAGTACCTTATCTTTCATTGTGTATATTGTCATTCTTATTTAATGTCAACTGACACCATTTTTGCCTTTGTAGTTGCAAAAAGTAAAAAGTAAAAAGACAAATAGTGCTTGCCCAACCCATTGTTGCATTTTATTTTTACTTTATTATAACATTATTATTATTATTATTATTATTTTTTTAATTTAACAAAAGTGATTATCCACTTTCTACATTTTGTTATTTTTGTTGTATAGTATAAATAATTATGGATTATAATAATTATCATGTAATCAATTATTCTTTGAAGTTGTAATAATCTTTGTACATTAAGATTATAAAAAATAATAATCTTTAACAATATTTGTATTTTCACATTAGAAATATGTGTGTAGAACGTATCCTTCTGTTAGTCCTTTCTAAATGGATCAAGGGTCCCCTCTCTAGTTACCCGAAGTTGAAAGAAGGCTGGTGTTGATCTGGGTTAGGTTAAGTCGTAGCTCGTAGGGTGACCTTCAAACAGACGTTCATTTGGACAGTTAAACCATCAACCCATTTGAACTAGACTGTTAAATCCATCTTTTTTGGCAAAAAAATACTGACTTGGTCAAATACTAGCTGACCCAGATGATTGAGACATTGACGCGTGGATCAATTTTAACTTGAATACTTAAGGTTAGGGGCCACCCTTTACTGGTCCAACCCGAAAAGCGGACTCGATCCAAACGACCCGAACATCCGTGAGCCCGACGTAGACCCGACCCGATCCGAACTCCAGGTCTACTACGGTCTACGGGCGATTTCACCACTATCCTCCATGACCAATGAATCAAAATGGGATGATGATTACTGTCGACTTCTCAACCTCATCCAATGATCCAACTCAAGCCTCAAAGGCTCAACCGCTCAAACTCATTGGCATCGGCACCGGCAGAGATCTTCGTTTTTCGCGTTCGCAAAAAAGTCGACACTCGACTGTATACCAAATTATGTTCCATCACGCGTCCGTACGTCTATTACCATAAATTCGGTCTAGCAATGTCAGCTCTGCAGACTGCAATTGCTTCCCATTCTCTTTCAGCTCACCTGTACACCTGTCATCTCCACCATTAATGAAGAAAATCAATCAAAGCAGTGACCGTAGAGCCTGTGAAATCCAATCAACACACTGTAGATCTGACGGCTGAAAGTTCCTCAAGTTTTACAGAAAATACGACAACACCCTGATGTTCCGTATTACGGTCCTTTGACTGGGCTCTAGATCTTTTCCCACCCTTAAAATATATTATATAGCAGGAGTGGACTGAGTGGTCCGAGGCTCCGAGTGGATTACAGGTCCCCCCCAATTCCAAAAGTCCTCAACTCGCCTTCTTCTTTTAAACATTCTACAAATAGCAAACGATTAATATTCTAATCTCCCCGTGCAATGCACGCGTTGTATGGTAATAAAATAACACGGACTGCATCCCAGTTAAAACTCTCTCTCTCTTCAAAATGTCGGAGACTCGGAGTAGTTCCGGTTTGGACTAGTTAGTACAAACCTGATTTCCGACACGCCCCCGACACTTTCGCTAAAGCTAGCTAACTTTGATTCGGATTTCGGAAATCGGAATGCTCCGAAATCTTGATGTTCCAGATTTAAACACATCCACTGGATTTTATTTTTATGTGTTCCACTTAAAAAGTTAAAGCCAGTTCTGTAGTTTTATTTTATGTGTTGGCTCCATTTCCGCTTCGGAGCACCACCAATGTTATCAATCACACACGCCGCTATGTTATCTATCACTCGCGAAACAACGCTGCAATTGCTATGATTGATCTACTGAGGTTGTAACCACTCTTGTCTGCAGTCGTTGTCGGTGACCTGATCCTGTTCTGATTTGCTTGTGCGCTCGTCGTCGGTCTCTTCGTTCTTTCTCGCTGCTTTTGAGGTCAGTCAATTAACTCAGATTGGTTGATATTTGTTCTGATTCAAAGAGTTCAAAGAAATAGGCGGAACTAGTGGACTAGTTTCCATTTGATGGTCTATGACTATTTTCTATTTCGATTTTAAGAAGCTTGAGTACAGAAGTAATTCTTGGAGGTGGTGGGCATGGCGCCAAGCATCAGAAAGGCGATCGGAGCCGTTAAGGACCAGACCAGCATTGGATTGGCAAAGGTCGCCGGTAATACCGCTCCGGACTTGGAGGTGGCGATCGTGAAGGCGACGAGTCACGATTACGATCCTACCGACGAGAAGTATATCAGAGAGATCTTGACTCTGACTTCGTATTCGAGAGGGTACGTCAATGCCTGTGTTGCTACCGTGTCGAGGCGGCTAGGTAAAACACGGGATTGGATTGTGGCGCTCAAGGCATTGATTCTCGTTCACCGGCTGTTAAACGAGGGAGATCCGGTGTTTCAACAGGAGATCCTTTACGCGACTCGCAGGGGAACTCGTCTTCTTAATATGTCTGATTTTCGCGATGAGGCGCATTCGAATTCATGGGATCACTCTGCCTTTGTTCGGACCTATGCGCTCTATCTTGATCAGCGACTTGAGTGTATGATGCATGAGAGGAAACAGCGAGGTGGTGGCAGTGGCCACGGCAGGGATGATAGGCTTGGGGACAGAGACGACCGGTGGAGGCCGCCACCGCGGTCTTATGAGTACGAGTATGGAGAATTCAGAGATGAACCTGGTTATGGAAACTACGGTGGACCGCCACGGCGGTCTAGGTCTTATGGGGATTTAAATGAATCACAAGGACGGGAGGAAAGGAAGCCAGTGACGCCGCTTAGGGACATGAAGCCCGAAAGAGTTTTGGGCAGGATGCATCAGCTGCAGCGGCTTCTCGATAGGTTCTTGGCCTGTCGACCCACCGGCACGGCCAAGAACAGTAGAATGGTGCTCGTTGCGCTGTACCCTGTTGTCAAGGAAAGTTTCCAGCTTTATGCGGATATATGCGAGATATTGGCTGTGTTGCTTGATAAATTCTTTGACATGGAATACCCTGAATGTGTGAAATCTTTTGAAGCATATGCTACTGCAGCCAAGCAGATTGATGAGCTTGTGGCGTTTTATAATTGGTGTAAGGACGTAGGAGTGGCAAGGTCATCGGAGTATCCCGAAGTGCAGAGGATTACCGACAAGCTTTTGGAGACATTGGAGGAGTTCATGAGGGACAGAGCAAGAAGGCCGAAGAGCCCTGAGAGACCCCGTGAGGAGAAAACGCCAGCGCAAGAGCCGGAACAGGATATGAATGAGATAAAGGCTCTCCCTGCGCCGGAAAATTGCACTCCAGCACCACCACCACCTGAACCAGAGCCCAAACCACAGCAACAGCAGGTAACAGCGGACTTGGTGGATTTAAGGGATGATGGTGCTTCTGCTGAAGATCAGTCAAACAGGTTGGCGCTGGCTTTGTTTTGTGGAGGGCCTAATGGAAATGGCAATAACTCTTGGGAGGCATTCCCATCTGATGGAGGTGCATCTGGGCAGCCTGAAGTAACCTCAGCGTGGCAGACTCCTGCTGCCGAGGCTGGAAAGGCGGATTGGGAGTTGGCTCTGGTGGAAACAGCAAGCAACCTATCAAAGCAGAAAGCCACATTGGGCGGGGGGTTTGACCCATTGCTCCTGAACGGCATGTATGATCAGGGGGCTGTGAGACAGCACATGAGAACTGCACAATTGACCGGAGGCAGTGCAAGCAGTGTGGCATTGCCAATGCCGGGGCCAGGCAAGAGTGCAACGCCAGTGCTGGCCCTTCCTGCTCCAGATGGGACGGTCCAGACAGTTGGGCAGGACCCGTTCGCGGCATCGCTAAGTATTCCACCACCGGCTTACGTGCAGATGGCAGATCTCGAGAAGAAACAGCACTTACTAACTCAGGAACAGCAGCTATGGCAGCAGTATGCCAGGGAGGGGATGCAGGGCCAAGTGAGTTTGGCCAAGATCAATGGGACTGGTTTCTACACCCAAGGTCCACCTGCAATGATGCCATATGGGATGCCACAGTATGGAATGCCTCCTGCCACTGGTATGGGACCAGGTGGATACTACAACCACACACCTTACTGATTTTGTTTGACCCATGTATGAGAATAATCATTTGTATGCCATAATGCTCTTGAAACTGCTTCACAGTTTCTTTCTCTGAATCTGAGAAAGAGAGTAATGTGGGTTGGCTTTACATGGGGCTCTTTTCTAGGGTTTAATCAATATTAATCATGTATCCATTATAGTTCTTTACTTGTTCTTCTGTAATATTAAAATTATCTTTTAACATCTTTAGGAACCTTATTGAATGTGCCCAAAACTACTCCGCCTATGTAATTGGGTCATAGTTGCTAAATTATCTGCAGCAGCATGTCCTGATTCCAAAATGACAACAACTTTTAGTTGTTGCAATTGCAAATTCCAAGTTTGTGGGTGTTCAGGGACAGGGATGGTATGTTTGGGTTTGGTGACCCATTTCACTTGTTGGGGTTGGCTACTTCTTGGCCCATTTAGAACCAATAATCTTCTGCGGTGGTTTTGGCGTTTTGTTGGGTTTTTGTTAGGAACTTGACCTCTGATGTTGAAACCTATGCGTGGCCATCTGGTTGGGCTTGGGACACCCTGGATCTACAGCTAGTTTTTTAAAAGGTCAACTGATTTTATCGTTTTTCTCGAACATGGTTGATGGTTCTGTCTTCTATGAACTGTGATAGAGCACGGTAGTGGTGGAACAGGAAGGGAATTTTTTTGATAATTAGAACAAGTAGTTGAGTTTAGGGATTGATTGAATTATGTTGGTGTTAGTCTATTTTTTTTTTTTTTTAATTTGTAAAAAGTGAAAAAACACTCCCTCTCGTAGGATTGTGGATCTTTTCATAAAGTAAATACTTCATTCATACCTTGACGAGTGACGACCAAAATAACATAGCACTCACTGACTGGCCCTACCGCCCTATTATTCCCATGTGGCGGATGATACGACCAATCCGAACCGTCCATCAGATAAGGGCCACTTGCATTCCCAATTAAGTTAACCGTCCAGGTGTGTCACGTGTGCCAATGTATTTTGAGGCTTTCCTCTTAGCTTAGAAAGTGGTGTCTAACATGAGTATTGAGTAGGAAACATCAGGTTCGTTTTTGGTCCCAACTCCCAAACCCAAGCATCTTGCCACACGTGGGAGATTCTTGGGTTAAAACATCTTGCCACCTGATCAATGACCCGATCCGACCCGCCTACCAGAATCAATTAATCAAATGCCTTGACAATTAATTGCTCACAGAAGCGTCAAAAGAATGGTCTATTTGTTTCCAACATAAAACGTTAAATTGTTCTGCCATTTACGTGGCATTTGTAAGCTTGAAAATAAAATTTTACTACTTTATCTCACTAAATTGGCCCTTCATTGGGAATACCTTTGGAAAAAAATAGAGATGTTCCCAAATGAGGTGGGTATGACCAATTTTCTGAAGAACAAATGTGGATTTAGAAAAAAAAAATACAAATACAGAGATGTTCCCAAATGCACAGTGCAAGTGTTGTAACTTGTAAGGACCGTGTGATGACAAATTTTGTGAGGGCAGAATCTCATCTCTTCAAAAAGTAACAATATAACAGTTTAAAGTTTAAACAGAGTTGAGGGATCATTCAAGCATTGAGACAAAACTCTTATTCCAACAGGATGTAATTAAACTTAGAGATATCAGACCAGTGAAGAATGTATATACGTTTGTTGGAATCCTCATCAGAAGTACTGTTGAAAATTGAGACCACATGTACTTAGAAGTTAGAACAGCGGTGGTAGCTTAGCTATTATAGGTGGTTGGGACATTGATATATATATATTTGCATTCTGAGTTTCTGACCACAGATACTTCGCCATAAGTTAACGTCCATTTCTGTGTTCTTTTCTTTCCTTGTTTGTTGCGAAATGAAATTCAGTAATTGTTCCATCAACAAAATGTTGGTGTTAGATATATACATGGCATATGGCAACTATCTGACAGTCTATCCGACCACCAACCACGGTGGTGGCCACCAGTTAGACACAGTTTACCAAACACTACCTATCGAAATCAACCGACAATGGCCAGCTGAAAGCATCGTGGGAGAATTGAAGGGGGGGAACCGGGAAATGAATCATCATCCGTAATCCGATTGACCTACCTCTTTTCCATTTCTTTTTATCAACTTTCTCCTGATTCAATGTTTCTCGTGTGAGAAGACACAACCTTCCCAACAGAGTATGGTGGTGTATTCACGCCTTTTTAATAAAATTCAACGTGAATCTGATAGGAAAAAAGCAACAACCAACAATACATATCCGGTTCGCTCGGACGGATTGGACATGTTGGTCAAACCAGTATACCAGTGGCCCATTGAACTTTCTGGATCGCAGTAAGCTACCGAACTCAAATGGTTTAAAGCCCCGTTCGAGAGTGCTTATTCGAATAAATAGTTATTTTTAAGTAGGGACTACACCAATAAACACTTTATACAAAATAAGTCCATTTTTAAGAAAACAAAGTTTTGAACTTATTTTTAAATGCTTGTTCAATAAGCATTTAATTCCTACCTGGCCCGGCTTGGCCCATCGCATTGTTCTAAAAATATCTGTACTACCTCTGTTTAAAATAAATGTCTTTTCCACCAAGTATTAAACACTTATTTGTGAAATAGACACTCCCAAACAGGGGCTTAAACTCATTTGTCCGAGTCCCAAGCTTTTCAGGCTCATCTGTCCTTTGCGGTTGAGACATGAGGTGGAGATTTTGGGTACCTCAATCAAGTGGTTTCTGATCATTTCTTATCTTCTGCAGATGATCATTGCTTCGCAATTAATTTCTGCCACAAAATGCAGAAACATTATTATGGTGTGTTGGTTTTTTATTTCGAATTTTGGAAACTGGCTGTAGCCAAGAGATTAATTTTCAGTTGTGGTAGGGTGGGGTTAGAAATGATCACCACTTATTTAGATCCAAGTTTATTTTAAGTAACATGCCTACTATATTTTATATACTTATCATGGAGACATTTTAACCAAATAAGTCCTTAAAATAAAAAAGAATGCCAAATGAATTGGAGTAGACTTAAAAAAAGGTAGGGACTAGTAGGGAATATCTTGTCTTTCAAACCAAATACAGCCTTAGACAAATATAATTATTAAAGAGTGGTTGCGTTGCTAGCCAATCAGCAGCTTGGTTGGTGGTTGGCCTCTCATTAAATATAAATCTGCTTGTATTCGATTTTCTCTTGTCCTATTCTTTGATATTCTACTATGAGGTCCATAATATAAATATGCTTGTTTTCAATTCTTTAAAAACAAAAACCGAAGATGCACTGTTTCTTTTTGCCATATCCATGAGCTTCCATCACCGCCCAGGATGGTAGTGTCTACTATTCATATTTCTCTATTTCATCTAATGCACCCAAAAATAGATTTGCCATCTTTTCCTTGAAGGACCAAAGTTGGAGCCCTCTACTTGAGCCAAATCCGGCTTCTTCCACTTCTTAATTTGTTGCACTCTAGACTTTTATTTGTTAGAGATATTCCATCATGTGCCAAGTCTTCTCAATAATTTGGGGTAGATTTATTTGTTTGCACTTGAATGTCACCTCATTTCTTTTCTTGCTTTCCAAATTCCCAATGAAAATTAAAGCTATAGTAGGTTTTTTTTTGCCCCACCTTAGCGATGGATTTGCTCTAATTCTATTTTGAGTGCAACTATGGTGCATTTTTTAATATTTTATGGCATGTTACATCAATTTTCAATCAGTCGCCTTATAGATATCACATGATTTGCTAAATTTTAATTGGTATAGGCAATAGAGACCAATTCCATGAGTTGGAATCTTGGTCAATACCATCCATAACCTTTAGATTCAGGTTAACTAAGAGTCTACTCTCTGGACTCTTTTAATTATCGCTTCTCTAGATACCCAATTACAATTAGCTTTATTCTTATTATTTTAAGGATAATCAATGAAACTAAGATCAAATATATAAATCTAAAGAATCAAGAGAATCTGAATTCAAACCGAGTCTCTGTATATATGTCCAATCAAATTTGCTATTGATGAATAAGTTTCTATCCTTTCATATCTCCCATAGAGAGGTAAAAATTTGGGCCAGTAAATTTAAGGTTGTTTTCCATAGTATTTTAAAATTTGATAGAACCAATCCCTTGAAACATCTTTTGAAGGTTTAAACCCACATCCAACACCAAACCAGATACATCTTGTTTTATCACAAAGGAGTAATGCACGAGAGATGGTCTCTTCTTCTACATTACACCTTGGACATAAAGATGAGCTAGTTAACTTTCTTCTAAACATATTCTTCCTCATTGGAATGCCATTAAGACAACATTTCCACAAAAAGTTTTTGATTTTTGGTTCAATAGGGATCTTCCAGTGAATACTCCATAGCACTCTTTCTCTTCCATACCTATTTCTACTACAGTCTTATGAATTCCACTCCTGAACTGCTGCCCAATAAGCTGATTTTGCTGTAAACCTCCCTTTTGGGTTATGAATCCAAATTAATTCATCCTCCCATTGATTCCTTGATAGATCTATTTTTAGGATTTTTTTCCTCTTCTAAAGTAGAAAAAGGAACTTCTAATTTTCTCCACATCCCAACTTCTTGTTTCCTGGTTTATAAAGTCCCCCACCCACACATTATTTTAACATGGTCTAAGACCTATTGGTATGAAAGCTTCAATGCCCCGAATCCAAGGATCCCTCCAAGCAGCAACTTTCTCCCTTGTGTTAATCTTCCAAAAGATCCCTTTCTCCAGTAATTTCCTTCATTCCATTATACTCTTCCAACCCTAGGAAGCATTGCTTCCCTGCTTTGCTTGAAGAAAATGAAAATTGGGAAAATACTTTGCCTTCTACAAGGAGGCCCACAAGCTAGTTGAATCCATACAAAGTTTCCACGCTAGTTTAGCCAATAAAGCAATATTGAAAAGGTGGGGGATCTATGAAGTTCAATCCCCCATTTGATTTATTTCTACAGATCTGAGCCCAAGGGATCCATCTAACCTTTTTACCACTATCCGAATCCCCCACCAAAGTTTCCTTTGAGTCTTGGCTATCTCTTTACATATTTTGAAAGGCACCAAGAAGCATGACATGTAGTGTGTAGGCATTGCTGTGAGCACTGCCTTTATGAGCACATCCTTACTAGCCTGAGACAACAACACTCCCCTCCAACTCTTGCTCTTATTTTCAACTCTCTCATTTAGATAGTTGAAAATTTGGCATTTTCTCCTCACTATATACTTGGAAAGGCTTCAAAGTATAGAAAAGGATTGAGACTTTTTTTTTTTTTTTTAATTCTAAGTGCTTGAGTCATGATCTTCTGAAGCCTACTATGCATGTTAGAACTAAAAAAAAAATCAGATTTCTCAAAATTTACCTATTGAACTCGATGCCTTTCCATAGATTGGTAAGGCTTCTAACAATTTGTTTCCTTCCACAAGGTTTGCTTTTGAGAACAGATAATTGTCATTTGCAAAGAAAAGATAAGATATCACTGGTGCCTGTCTACAAATCTTGATTCCTGATGGCTCTTTCCTTTCTATCATATTGTTTAAGATAGCAGAGAGAACACCAAAGTGGATTAGAAAGATGTAAGGGGACAAAGGATCTCCTTGCCTAAGTCTCCTCTGGGGCCAAAATTTCTAAAGGGTTATATGAGGATAGGATTTCCTAGAAGTAATTTGTAAGCACACTAGTTACCTTCAATCCACTTCCCTTCTCTATTCTTGATCTTTAGAATCATATTCCTTGCCCTCATTCTTATGGTTGCATTATGGAAAAATCTTGTGTTCTTGTCCCCATGAGTCAACCAATTGATTCTAAATCCTTAGGCCCAATATACTTGCTCTTTTTTTTAAGACCTTATCAAGCTCCCCCCTCCCAACTGTTTAATTCTATTATAGTTGAAATTTGATCTAGCTTTTGCTTTCTCCTTTGCTAGTTGTTTCTTAAAGTTTTCTATTTGCTCATGGATCTTACCAAACTCCTCCTTGCTCCACTTCCTTAAGACATTCCTCATGTGATTACATTTATCTTTGCTCCATTCTTGATTTTTAGTCTCCATCCAGTTTTCTTTAATTATCTCTTCACATTTTTCATGCATCATCCACATCTCTGAAAAGTTTCTTGAGATCTTTCCTTATAGGATCTGTGTTCAAACAAATTGGCAAGTGATCTGAACCATAAGAAGACAAAGACATAACTATTGCATGCAGGAAAATCTCTTTCCACCACATTACAAACTCCCTTATCTAATTTTGCCTTGATGTTATCCTGACTCTCTCTATTGTTTAACCAAGTGTACTTTGGTCCACAATTTGGGATTCTTTCACTTTCCAACATCTCAACAACTCTTTATTTCTTCTGATCTCTCTTAGTTTTGGTTTTCTTCCTCCAATTTTATCATCCAAATTGAAGATCAAATTGAAATCTCCTATACATAACCATGGCTCCCTAAAAAAAAAAACTTCTTTGCTCTTTCAGGCTCCCCATATACCAATGAGCAACACCAACTTCTACCTGTATCCTCCACAATTCTTATATGGATTAAGTAGATATCTGTTGCCAATATATCAACAACTTTTAACTGATCACTCCAGAACAAAGCCAGGCCTCCAGAGAGACATCTAGAATCAATCCTCCAACAATTTCAATTATTTAGCATTTTGAGATGTTTCCAACATTTCATTAGGCTGCACTTCATTTCACTAAAAAAAATACAATTTCAGGCTTCTCCTTCCTTAAGGACTCTTTCGCTGCTTAAAGGGAGTTGTTTAGGGCCAACTCCCGCAAGCCCTCTCAGAAAACTATCCCCATCTTTAAATTTAGATAATGAACCCATCCTGGATTTTTCTTTTGGAACTGATAAACCACTAACATTAAGTTTTGAGCACTTCTAATCTTGCCCAAGTAAATTTGGGTTAAACTTAACGAAAGTTTTGTAGCTTTTTGCCACCCCCAATGTTTGCCTTTTTTAGGCAGAGGCTTAGCCTTCCTTAGTTTCTTCCTTATACCTCCCAGCAAGCCTCCAAGAAAGCAAAATCTCTTACTCAATTTGTTCTTCAAAATGAAAGGGTCCCCAGTTTTTGAATGAATATGGAATTTCCTTTACTTCAATATTTTTTCCATGTTAACGCCAATCTTGAGGATTAAGATAGTCTAAAGACTCAAACAACATGTTATTCTTTTGAAAGCAGACTAAAATACTATTCTGGTTTGTTTCTATGGTGGGAATTTTTGGAGGGGGAGAGGTTCTGTAAAGAAGTTGAATAACTCCTCCCCAACATTTTGACTTCTCCCACATTCCCTTTCAAGGGACATATAGTTTTTCCCATTTTATTAACGGCAAAGGCTTTTTTTACCACTTTTACCCCAAATAAATGTTTTTTGAAGTTTATCTATACTTTTAAGATTTTCTTTGGAAAATAAACAAATCTCATCAGGAATTTCAAGATTTTATCTTGCTAGAGAAAAATAGTTTTGTTTCCACTCCCTCAACTTAGTTTAACTTGATTTGGTAAATTAATTGAAGCCCTTATAAAAATTAGGTAGTCATCAATAAAGTTTAGGGTAGGAACCAGAGCACCCCTGCACCTATGCAATCTAGACTTTTTTTTAATTATTGGAGTGGATCAAAATATCAATGTTTCCAATGCTAACAAGTGGGTATTAATGCTTAATGATATGACGAATACTCTGAAACAACAAAAAAAAAAGAAGACAAATACCCCAATTTGTTTTGTTCATTTTTTATTTTATAAAGCGATGAATTCTATCATCCCAAAGTTTTATACCTCAAAAACCTTGTGTATATTGATGTATTCATGTGTTCCACGATCAGTGATATGGATACAATATGCTCCATATGAGATGTATCATATTAATATATTGATCTTTGATCATTAGTGGTTTCGTGGCAAACAAGCCTTATTAATGCTTGCTTGCATAGGACAAAAAGATAGAGGGATAAGGGGTCCCCTTGTCTGGGGTAAAGGTCCTTGATGGAAAGCCATTATCAGAGTCTAAAAAGATATTAAAGAGATGCACTCCACAATCCACTTGATCCATTTGTCATTAAATCCAAATTTAGTGAGAATTTTCTATGAACTTTCACTCAAGTCTATCATAAGTTTTCTCTATGTAAATTTTGCAAGTCTTTAATCCTAATTTTCATTTTATTTCCTTCTCACATTATTAAAGAGCTCCTGAGCAACTAAAATGTTTTCAGGTATTTGCCATTTTGGCAAGACTATTTTTTTAAAAGGTTTAACTCTATTTACTAGAATTTAGACGATTGCATTACAAATTCTAGCCTAAATTGATGCAATCAAAATCCCTCAATAAAATGTGTACATGCCAACATTTGCAACAATTTCAAGAAATCACATCAACTAAATTTTATTTAACATTTGTCTATTCACATTTCATTGGGGTTCACATGTGACATGATCCAAAGAAATGTTTTCCCTAAAATGATGGACCGTCTTTGGATTTTGTCCTTTTGGGACTAAGTGAATAATCTCTCTTCTTTGAGTAGCTCAGCTCATAAGTAGGAATAGCAACTTGGTGGCTGGTGCGGAACCCCCTCCTCATCCTCGCCTTAAAGCTAAATTCAAGAAATTATATACAAACCCCGTCAATAATTCAGGAGAAAAAATATCTTCTCCATCCCTGTTAAGATCGGAGAAAACCTGGCCCATTCAGGGTGCCTCCGATTTTACGGGGACAATTACAAAGATCCTCTTACTTAGAGGGTCATTGACAATTAACCCCCTGGACAATGGACATTCATTTGCCACAAAAAAACACGTTTTCATTTACCCCTTCGTCAACGGACACGTTTTCATCACCAAAGCACATTCCATCGCTTTGACCCCTCTACCTTGGAAAAACCTTCCCAAATCCCAACTGATTTATACCGACTCATCTTGATTTGCGTGTTGATGTATTTATCCTATTACACTATTGTACTCCCATGTCCAATTAACAAAAGGCGCCTTTGATGCTACTTTCGTGATTGATCTAATCCAGTGGTGCTCGGTGCATGTGGATTAGTGGGCCTCCAAAGCTAAGTCCAGATTCCAGCCCATAAGCACAAGGAAAATGGCAAATCCGTGGCAATACATTCAAATCTATTGTCACCCATCACTTCCGCGCCTGTATGTGATTGGTATTTCCGCCATCCCTCTCTCATCATATATATAACGCTCTCTGGCATTTTGTCTATGGCGATTTTCGTTTGCTGCAACGACGATGGATGCAGAGGGGAGTCGTTTTCATAGCTACACCAACCTCAGGAAGAGTAGAGACCGGAAATCCATCAACGGCGTCACCGTCGGCAACCTCCACAGCCACAATAAGGGTGACACCAAGATGATGAAGAAACCGTTCAAAGCAGCAGCGATGGTGGGACAAAATAGGAAGGTCTTCTTCCTGAGTTGGTCGATGGAGGACGCGGTGAATGTGGTGAGGTACCATCCCATCCCCTGCATATTCGCGGTTTCTCTTCTCTTCTTCATGGGCGTTGAGTACACCCTCTTCATGATTCCTCCTTCCTCTCCACCTTTCGATCTGGGTTTCCTCTTAACTCGTCCCCTTCACCGAGTTTTAGCTGCTCGTCCTGCCCTCAACACCGCCTTGGCCGCTCTTAATACGGTAACCCAGTTATCTGTTTTCCTTTTTCTTTCGAGTTTTGACGTTATTTTTCCAAAATCCAAATTCGTTAATTTATCTATGCCAATGAAATCTGATGGTTAGGTGTTCGTGGGAATGCAAACGATGTATATACTGTGGTCATGGCTCGTAGAAGGCCGACCAAGAGCGACCATATCAGCGCTATTCATGTTCACGTGCAGAGGAATACTGGGCTACTCGACCCAGCTGCCATTGCCTGAGGGATTCTTAGGTTCAGGCGTGGATTTTCCGGTAGGGAATGTTTCCTTCTTCCTGTTCTTCTCCGGTCACGTGGCGGGATCGGTGATTGCTTCTTTGGATATGCGACGAATGCAGCGGCGAGAGTTGGCATGCTTGTTCGACACCTTGAACGTGTTACAAGCGGTGAGATTGTTAGGGACCCGGGGCCACTACACGATCGACTTGGTTGTCGGGGTCGGTGCGGGCTGGTTGTTCGATTCTTTAGCCGGAAACTACGAGGAGGACAAGAAAAGAAGAAGAGCAGCTGCAACTACCCACCAGATCTTACTTTAATTTAACCCGATTCATTCTAAACGAAAAAGGAAAGAAGAAAAAAAAAAAACACAGTCCGGTGGGATAAAGATAGATAAGCAATCGCTGATATGTCAGTAATCCTTTCTAACTTTTCTTCTGATTTCTTCCCATCAACAGTGAGAACAGAATCTGTACCGAATTACAGACTAATTAGACTAAAAGCTGTCTTTGCTTTATTTTCCACTTCTTCTGGATTTGGGATTCTCTGTAGCTGGCACGCGTTGGTTAATAGTGAAGATCATTGCTTATGCTGCGAACCTATTACAATTCAGATGCTGTTATTGACTTTTTCATTCATGTTTCTTCTCTTCCTCTTTCTACGTTATTCGCACGTACGTAACTATGTGTCTTCAGGATGAGTTACAGTATCTGGCATTCAAAAGGGTTTCATACTGCTCCTTTGGATAAGCTTTTGCTTTTATGTTTTCATTCAGCTTTTAAGCCCCAAAAGGGTTTCATACCTCAAATGGTAAACCAGAAAAGGGTTTCATACCTCAAATGGTTCATTCAGCTTTTATGTTTTCATTCATGTTTGGTAAGAATTTGCTTTTGAAAACATAATAACATAAAATCCAAAAAACACTTTTAAGCCCCAAAGTACAAAAATTGGGTCTGAACTCTGAAAACCTTAAAATTTGGAGTAGTACAGTGAGACCCACTCGGGCAAGTAGATCTGTTTAGTATCACTCAAGCCTGCCAGTACGGAGAGACTGCAGCCCTCTTTGGTGTATTCTCTTGGACGATACAGAAGATGGTATCCCACCCACTCAATCTTAAGTTTGTCCCTGCTGTTAATCAACTCTTAGTTATCTATCAAAAATATCAAAACTATCCTAAAAAAAAGACACTGTTCATTGTCTTCTAACTTGAGACTGAACCATTTGAGGTATTAGATTCTAGACTAATAAAGTTATTGTCTTCTACCTTTAAATCTAAAACATATTCTTATCTAGTAATTTCTTTGCTTTCAGTTATTATTTTCCTCTATCATATTTCATGTTTTTTTTTCTCTCTTTTTCTTTGAGGAAAACTAGTTCAGTCTAAAGGTAGAAGACAATGAACAATGTCTTCTTTTGAACGGTTGTTTTTGACATTTTCAACATATAACTAACAGTTGGTTAATGGCAGGGACTAACTTGACACCTTTTGAAAGTTTAGATACTGCAGTGACACGTTTGAAAGTTCAAGTACTAACTTGACACTACCCAAAGTTCAGGATACAAAATGGAATTTTCTCTTAGAAGAAAATGTTAATGGGTTTTGTTGGGTATCTCACACAGCCATGCTTGCCAACCAAGACAGCCATACCCACGGATCAGTCTCAATGTTTTTTGTCAACCTTTCCATCTCTTTTATCTCATATGGGTCTATGTAGGCAATAATAAGTCAATAGCAACTGTTTGATTTAAGTCTCTACCCAAATTAACTAAGCTTTTTTATCAACTGATGGTCGGTTGACAAGATCTCTGACGAGATAGGCTTGATTCAGGACAGAGCATATTTACTGCCTTGCATTTAAAATATCTACATACCTGTATGTTTTATTTCATAGGGAGATATTTCTAATACAAAATTGCAAAAGACTGTTGTAACAGTAGCAGAGACATGGGATGAAATCGTTGTACTTTGGTATATTTTAAAGTTAGGATACTAAGGTGAAACTAGCCTCAAAGTGGAATTTACCCCAGAAAAAAGATAAATTTTAATAAAGTATTTAATAATTTAAGTGTTGATCTTTTATAATTTTGAGTTTGTGAGTGTCGTTAATACACGTCTGGAATGGTTTTCTTTTCTATATCCATTTTTTTTTTTAATTCTATATTCATTATATACCTAATTAGTGGGTCCTATTATATTTGATAGTTCAATTCGGCTATTAAGTGCTAGTCTTTCATGTTACTGTCAATGCACCTCACTTAGGGCCCCTAAGGACTAAGGAGCCTAACCTCATTAATTCCCATCTTGCCATAAAAAACAAGGGATACCTTCTTTTCTTGGCTAATAAATGAGGGAAATCAATGTCCTTACTTTCTTGCTAACAACGATATAGATGAGGAAGTACATTTGACCTTCAATTCGTAGAACCAAGTTCCAAGAGATCTTTCTAATCCCTATCTGCATGACTGCATGTACAATTAGTGTTTCTTTTCTTTTGTTGATGTATTTGGGTGGGGTTGAGTGATTGAGGGAGTCCTTTTGTACTTTGGATTTTGGGGAGGTGGCCGCCCCAAAGTAAGGATTGGGGTTAAAAAACTAAACTTGGTTTTCTTATCATTAACTTGATATCATTTGTCTTTTAATTCCTTGTCCTTTCAATCTTACCTGAGAGATTTGTCAACCAAGACGAGCCAATCTCTCATTATATTTTCAAACTTCTATTATGTTAGCATTTGGACCTAAAACCTTCTGTACTTCCTCATATTGCTATTGACTTCAGTGACCATAGAATTATCCTAATTTCTAACAGTGCTAATCATTTTTCCTCTACTAATTTCTAAGGCTCAATTTGGGAAGAGTATAAATATATATATAAACAGTGCAATTAAAGGTTTAGAAATATCATATACAAAGTTTTACACTGAACATATTTGAATTTGCACTCTTCCCAAATGTATGGGAGTACAAATAGTCAGTGTAATTCTTAGTTTGTTTTTACATTTGGTTTATCTTGTGTTATATATTTGTGAGAAGCATTGTTTTCAAAACTGGATTGGATCAGATGGTCGGACCGGAAAAACCGGGAATTGGTCACTTAACCAGTTCTGTTTTCCTCCAAAACCGCATTTCCTCCCTAAAATCGTTGATTTTGGTCAGCAAACTGCTGAACCGGCTAGTTAACCGTTTGAACCGTTCGAATGGTTTTGACTGTTTTCTAATTTTTTAATTTTTTAATTTTTTTTTCAGAACAGGTCGGCCATCGAGTCAAACGGTCGGACCGTTCGAACCGGTAACTGGACTCCTGACCGGTTCGTTTTTAAAAACCATGGTGAGAAGTAAAATGACATGTGCCCTCACCTTAAATGAAAAAGAAAGGAGGTAGTAGGATGAGGAAGGTCATTTGTTTGGGAGTGTGGTAAGAAACAAGATGATGTGATCCCCCACTTTATATGAAAGAGATTCATGTAGGGAGTTCACATCTCCGCCCCACAATGAGCCTCCCCACATTGCCCCACAGCACATCCCCGCCGTGTATTAAGAACATCTCTCAATGATGACATCATCTGAACTGATACTATCATTGGGAGATGTTCCCAATACACGGCGGTGATGTGTTGTGGGGTGTTGTGGGCGGAGATGTGATCTCTCATGTAGGAGGGTGGTGGTGGAAATTTTGAATTAGTTTTTAACAAACACATCCTAAAAGGTTCTAACTTCCAAATTGCTTAAGAACATTCTCTCAACTTTTTGTTTCTCTTATTTTCTGTCAAACCAAAAATAGCCTATATCAAAACATCCATGTGATTTGATGCACCTAGATACACATGCCTATACCAATACATACATCATTTAAAAGTTTTAAAACTTTGGGGTGGAATGAGGGATATATATAGATCCCATCCCTATAATCCTTATAAAATGAAAAAAAAATGGAACATTGGATCACCGATAGCCAACTTTGGTTATCAAGCATATCAATATTTTAATCTTTGAACCTAAATTTAATCCACTCGACCTCAAATGCCCCGCCCCATCCATCCCCGGACAGGGCTAGAAATCCCAATCCTATCTCCCTTCTCGCGGGGAATGGAGATCCCTGAATTTGCTCCGCCACAACTCGATCGTTCCTATTGTATACTTAAAAATTTATTTTTTATTTTGTTGAAACGTACCTAGAACCCGTCCCCAATCCCAGTGTTTCAAACCCATCCCAAACCCTGATCTGTTGTCAAAAAACCCAACTGAGGCAGGGCAGAGCGAGGCCCCACTGAGATGGGTCAAATTTCATTTCCATGGACTCCCCACTAAGCATGCCCCATGGGTGCCCCATAGCCCATCCCCCTCATGCTTGTCGTGAGGAGATGTTCCCAGTTCACGGGGAGGGATGGGCTGTGGGGCATGCTCTATGGAGAGCCCATCCCGTCTCCTATTTAGGGGGCGTTCTTTTTTTGGATTTGGAGAGGGGGAAAGTTGGTCAATGGGATTTTGATTCCCATTGTCTAAGAATCTCATGTTCTTTTTCAGTTTTATGTGAGGACCATGGAAAGTTTATTTTCTTGGGTATCTCTTACACAGGAAAGTGATATCTATCTCCTAAGTGGGTAAATAACATTCCCACGTAGGGAAAAAGTTGTCAATATTTGAATGGGGCAAAAATACCCCTTTTAATAATGGATTTCTATGGGTAAAATGGTCATTGCCTTATTTACCTTAGAAATAAAAGAACATGGGTAAATACACTTACCTGGGTAAGTAACTTACCAAAAAGCGAACGGGCCTTAGGGTTATCTACATACGGGCCATTCCACCATCATGATTTTCATTTTATTTGTATCAAATGACGTAGCCAAATTCAAACCATTGGATGGATCAAATAAAACAATAAAATTTGCGTTCATTTTTGCGAGTTAATTACCATTCTTATCTAATGTTCTGTCTTTTTTTTTTCAAGTAACATCCAATTACATCTAGAATTCCCATGCGAAAATAATCTTGCAATCTAGAGTAGAGACCACTCAGACAGTCAGACCAGCGATAACGATCACTAATAAAACTTTAGATCATTTCTCCCTGAAAATAGTAACCCAAACAAACCATTCATCGATTAAGGAAGTTCTGCCCTACTTAACTGCGTATTTGTTAAAAGATAAATTGATAAGCAATTCAGTTTGGCCAATTCAGCTGATATAATCATATAAGACGCCCCCTTAGAGTAGCTACTTAAACTCTGTGTTCTCGTGTTGGGCATAATCAATGACCTCCCTAAAGCCTATACCTGCATAGAATGCATAAATAGGGAGACTTTGTGTACATCCAGGTTAGAGAATGCTTTCTTGACTATTCCAACTTATGGATATGCCCCATGAAAGAGAGAGTCCACACTAGCAGTATGTACCGTATCAATTAGCCAGCAAGTAGCTATTTGCCTCGTGAGTTATGATGACATGCAGATTGCCTTATAATGTAACACATAAATTGAAGCAAAACTGAAACATAAAAGTGTGAAATAAAGCTGATTCCTCCATTTTTCACCAAATCACCAGTACTTTTTAAGCACCGAGTACAGAATAAGCTGCTTTAGGACCTGAGGCATTTAATGGTTTAGTTATACAGTTAAATACCCAGTTGGATAAAAAGAATGTACCTGGACAGCTGGACCTATAGCTTCGTACACTACCTTGGATTCACATTTCTTGGTGATTTTCAGACTTATCTCCTCATGCCTGCAGTCTTCACTCATGACTCCTGAGCATGTTCCTAGGGAATGTCACAAGGCACGAGCCCTATGCTTCTCAGTTCTAACCATGTATCATAGAAATGCAAGGTAAAACCCTGTTACAGTACATGGATATAATCATATAATTGTATCATTTTTTTCTCTCTCTTTGGTATGCATGAAAAGGGTGGAAAGTACACTATTGAATATGCTATTCATCAGAGTCAAGATCTATTTCACATGATCCATCATCTACATTAGCAAGTGGGTTAAATAAGGATGAGCTTGGATCGGTGCATCCTGGAACAAGGTCAAGATTGCAGCGGTCGCCCTGCAGCAGTATGCCATTGTATCAACAAATGTTGTCTTACAGTTCTGTACTCAAATAACTTGGGATTTTGAAAGACAGAAAACGAAAAGAATAAGAGAAACCTACATACTTACCCCTTCAACAGACAAATTACCAATCATGGAGCAGCGAGTAATGATAGTATTTGAATCTGGATAGATTGCTCTTTCACAGGCACCTTCCTTGCTCAATTCTTCTGCCAGACCCTGCATGTAGGAAATGGTTGTTATACTTTTATTAATAGGATTGAATGCTCAGTTCAAGAGAAATGTTCAACCAATTCTAAAACTGGTAAATGTTGTAACTTGTATAAATATAGCCCAAGGCTGCCTGCATCATAGGTTTCAGTATTCATGATACCTCATTGAAGAAGTCTATTGGCTTGTTTCGCCATCGCTTAGGAACTTGAAATTGTAATCTATAGGGACCATCCCATTCAACACCATTAGTGAATGAGAAGATCAAATTGACAGCTGCCAAAGATGCAAAAAGTTAGCCCATAAGAAACTAAATGAGCGCCAAGTAGCATGTATAAGCATTGATGAAACCTCACTAACCATGCTTAGGAACAAATATCCTGATTGTGTATATTGGTGGATCAGCTTTTCCCCGAATTTTCCTAAGCATTACCCTGGGCTCACCACCACACATAATGGGCTGATTAAACCCCCCTGGAAAACAAATTGATAAATCAAACAGAAAAATGTTTGAAAATTAAGAATATAAAAATATTTTATTAAAAGGGATGGAACTTCTGATCAAGTAGTTTCCACAGGCCACTTTTCTGTTGAGCTGGATATCGAACTTCATAATGCACTGAACAATTCGTAGCAAAATTTAGAAGTTTATTATGATGAAGGAAATTACCATTAAATGCAATACCAAACTCTTCATTTTCACTAATTTTGTTTGCTGCCGGATTGTAGAAGAGTGTTAGTTTCTCTCCCTGTCAAAGGTCAAACCATCAAAGAACAGATTCAGTGGAAGAATTCAACAAAGCAAAACACAAGCATCTTAAACTCAGAAGCAGTGCCCAACATACAGACAAGGGTGGAAGACCATTCGTAGTTTTCCAGAAGACAGGAGCTGTTCCTAGGTCAAATTCTGCCCATGTAGGAAGTGAATACCTGAACAAGGAATTTTAGAAGTTGTTAGATCAAGCAATGTTTCAGATTGAAGATGCTAGCTGGCCATTTGGTAGAGTCTGGGTAGGTTTGTTCCCCAGACATAAATCCAGCCTTCAGTACTAATGACTAACTGCTGGGCTGCTTTGCCTACCAAAAAGAATTATTACTATCAGATTCACAGAAGCAACAGTCAGCAAAATCTGAGGATTTCTCTTGAGATTGTTATGCTAAATTTCTTAGGGAGGGATAAGGGTGCAAGCTTCAAGTACAGGCCATGGGAAGATCCAGAACACAAACTGTATGACTAACTAGATAATGTAAGGAAAAAGAAGACAAGCATCCCTCCCTGCATGATAAACAGGTTATATATCCATGGTAAAATATCATAGGCAACTGCATTGTGTCTGTGATTTTTGAAGAATGATAGCATATGTAGTTTTCGGGTTTGAATATGATGCCAGAAAGATGATACTGGAATAACTTGTAACCAATCAACTGGCATCGTTCTTTCTGGAATCGTTCACGGGGGGTTTTCATCAAAATTCACGGGGGGTTTTGATTGGCAAAATCTTTCTGGAATCGTTCTTTCTGGAATAATAGATTTGTCCATTAGTTTTTATAAAAGAATTACATGTCTCACAATACTTAATATTGATAAATGAAATATTTAACTCATTGGCATTTTTCTACTTCAGAACAAGGTTCTTTTGTCTGTGGTTGAGAATCCTGTTGAAGGGTCCTAATAAATTAATGCTCTATGAAAAAATGACTTGATTGGATAACAAAAAGGGCCATCATGTAAGAGATGATGGTTACATTTCTGTTTGGGTAATCTTTTGGCCTATGAGATATTGCAAATTCAAAACATTAGAAAAAGGTCTCTGCCTAGCAGCTTGGTTGCATATGCTAACCATAATCTTACTTTGCATGAGTTTGGCAGTTTGCACCTCTTTTGAGTTATCATCTTGAATTTGAACTATGCAGTAGCTGAGATGATCATAAATCAGATAGTCGCACTCATCCAATTTATCCTTCCGACAGTTAGGACAACATGGGAAAGGATTTAAAAACAAAAGTGGTCCAAATAGACAAATAACGGTTCACAATCATCCAACTGGACCAATTTTGGATATAGAAAGTCTCCATGGTTAAAACCATAGACAGTGAATCCCAAGTTCCCAACCTGACTGCATGCTAACATCAATGGCAAGAATGACCTTCCATAATTGAAGAAGGTTACATGGACAGGAAATGAAAGACTGGAATACCTTCTAGTAAACCCAGTACTGGCAAGAGTGCAAGGGTCATGCCATACAAGTTCCTTATTCAAGAATACATATGGGGGTCCCAAGCCAAGCATTATTAAGCCATTAGAGGCAGAGACATACTCATTGATTTCCTCTGTGGCAGTTGTTGCAACAGCAGCAGCGCTTATTTTCAATTTGGTCTTGTTGGCCCTCCGCTTCTCTGGATGATACCCTCGCAAAGGAGCCCCAATGAAATAACTACCTGCTTGAGAACTTGTTAAGTTCCGTAACAGAACAATAATTTTTCTTGCATTATGCGCCTTGATCTAAGAATTTTTTTTTTTTCCAGTACCTATATCTGGGATAGAATCAACCATTTAGATGATATAAAAAAATATGAGTTTCACGCTTGTAAAATCAACTTGTATCAGGATCAAGTTTGGAAAATACACTTTCAGAGCGAAATTGCGAAATTGAATCCTTGAGGAGAACTTTTATGGCAAGATCCTAATCGATGGTTACTACCATGTTGTTTGAATGAAGAACATGCAATGATACAATG